>NW_008332852.1:2063841-2064574 GCF_000622305.1 Nannospalax galili
TGTTCAGCTCCTTAGCCCATCTTTTAATTGGGTTACTTCCTTTCTTGATTCTTTGTTTTTTGAGTTCATTATATATTCTGGATATCAAACCTCTGTCAGATGTGTCACTGGTGAAGGTTTTCTCCGATTCTGTGGGTTTTCTGTTCACTTCCCTGGTTACTTCCTTTGATGTACAAAAGTTTTTTAGTTTAATGAGGTCCCATTTGATAATTCTTGCCCTTGTTTCCTGAGTGTAGATTTTTGCCAATGTTCCCTTCTAACAGTTTCAGAGTTTAAGGCTTTACACTGAGGTCTTTGATCCATTTGGAATTGACTTTTGTCCAATGTGAAAGACAGGTGGAGATCCAGGTTTGCCAGCACCATTTGCTGAACATGCTGTCTTTCCTCCAGTGAATGTTCTGAACATGCTGTCTTTCCTCCAGTTAATGTTCTTGTCCCCTTTGTCAAATATCAGGTGGTTGAAATTGCATTTACTCATATTTGGGTCTTCAATTTTGTTCCATTGATCTATGGGTCTATTTTTGTGCCAGTACTGTGTTGGTTTTATGACTATAGCTCCGTAATACAGCTTAAAATCGGGTACAGTAATCCCCCCAGGCATTGCTCTTAGGCTCAGGGTTGCTTTGGCTATCCGAGGTCTTTTGTGCTTCCATATGACTCTTAGGATTGTTTTTTCCAATTCTGTGAAAAATGTCATGGGGATTTTAATTGGCATTGTGTTGAATCTACATAT
>NW_008332852.1:2064631-2066687 GCF_000622305.1 Nannospalax galili
TTCCATCTTCTGATGTCTTCCTCAATCTCTTTCTTTAAAGATTTAAAATTTTCATTGTAGAGCTCTTTAATGTTTATGGTCAGGTTTATTCCGAGATACTTTATTTTTTTTGTACCTATTGTGAAGGGGGGTGTTTCCGTGTGCTCTTTCTCTGATTACTTATTATTGATATATAGAAAGGCTACAGACTTTTCTAGATTAATTTTGTAACCTGCCACTTTACTAAATGTGTTAGTAATTTCTAGGAGTTTTCTGGTGGAATTTTTGGCATCTCAGATATAATATTATATCATCTGCAAAAAGGGATAATTTGATCTCTTCTTTTCCAACTAATACTCCTTTAATTTCCTGCTCTTGTCTTACTGCTCTTACAAGAGTTATAGCACTATGTTAAACAGAAATGGAGAGAGTGGACAGCTTTGTCTGGTTCCTGATTTCAATGGGAATGCTTCCAGGCTTCCAGTTTTTCTCTGTTTAGAATGATGTTGGCTGTGGGTTTGTTATATATGGCTTTAATTATGTTGAGGTATGTTCCTTCCAGTCCAATTACCTCTAGGACTTTAAACATAAATGCATGTTGAATTCTGCCAAAGGCCTCTCTGCATCTATTGAGATGACCATGTGGTTCTTGTCTTTGAGCCCATTTATATGATTTATGACATTTATTGACTTATGTACATTGAACCATCCCTGCATCTCTGGGATAAAGCCAACTTGATCATGGTGGATGATCTTTTTGATGTGTGTCTGTATATGGTTTAGAAGTATCTTGTTGAGAACTTTTGCATCTATGTTCATTAAGGATATGGGTCTATAGTTTTCTTTCTTGGTTGTGTCTTTACCTCGTTTGGGTATTAGAGTGATGCTGGCTTCATAGAGGGAATTTGGGAGTTTTCCCTCTGTTTCTATCATTTTGAATATGTAGCATTGGTTGGAGGTCTTCTTTAAATGTGTGGTAGAATTCTGCTGTAAATCCATCTAGGCCTGGGCTCTTTTTAGTTGGGAGGTTGTGTATTACTATTTCAATTTCTTTTTGTGTTATTGGTCCATTTAAGCTGTTAATCTCTTCGTGGTTAAGTTTTCATGGTTCCCATGCCTTTAGATAACCGTCCTTTTCTTTTAGGTTTACAAATTTAGTAGCATATAGGTTTTTAAGTATTCTTTATAATGTTCTATAGCTTTCTGATGTCTGCTGTGGTGTTTCCCCTTTCATCTCTGATTTTCTTGATTTGGAGGCACTCTTTCTTTTGGTTAACTGGGCTAGCAGTCTGTCAATCCTGTTTATCTTTTCAAAGATTCATTGATTCTTTGTATTGTTTTCCTTGTTTCAATTTCATTAATTTCTGCCCACATGTTTGTTATTTCTTCTTGTCTGCTGGGTTTGGGTTTCATTTGTTGGTGCTTTTCAAGTGTCTTATGTTGCAATGTTATGTCGTTTATTTGTGTTCTTTTTGATTTTTTGATATAGTCACTTAGAGCTATAAACTTCCCTCTAAAGACAGCTTTCAGTGTATCCCAGAGATTTTGTTGTGTTGTATTGTCCTTTTCATTTAGTTCCAGGAATACTCTTATTTCTTTCTTAATTTGTCTTTTGACCCATTCATCATTCAGGAGTGTGTTGTTTAATCTCCATGTGTTCATGTGGTGATTAGGGCTTCTTTGGGTATTGATTGTAAGCTTTATTGCATTGTGGTCTGATAGAATTCATGGAATTATTTCAATCTTTTTGTATGTGTTGAGGTTTGTTTTGTGCCCCAGCATATAGGTGATTTTGGAGATGGCTCTGTGGGGTACTGAGTAAAAAGTATGTCCTTTGGTGCTTGGGTGGATGCTTGGTGTTGAATACTCAGTAATGCCTGTTAAGTCCATTTGATATATGGTATTGTTTAACTTAGTCAACCTTGGAGGGAAAGGGGCAAAACTGTTCTTTAAGTCCCTCTGACCACATTAGTATGGGCCTCAAACTATGGCTGTTAAACATCCAATAAAGTTGGTTCCACAAGTCTGATACTTTTAATTATCATGTGCTATGTAGATAAGGCTTGGGTGAAAAAAC
>NW_008332852.1:2067053-2075643 GCF_000622305.1 Nannospalax galili
GACTGAGCTTACTTACCGAGATCACTGAGGGGTTGCTGAGGTATATGTTTGACCTAAGGGTATGCATACTGGAAAGCCTTTACCCAGTATGGGTCATACCTTCTCTTCCTAGCCTTCCCCAGATTGTATACTTTAGCCCTCCCCAAATCCAGGAAGCCATGTGTGATAAAAAACTTCCATACTGATCTATATGCTGGTTATATTAAGAAGAAGTAAGTGCTTTATGTCATGCTACAGAGTTTGAATATTATCAACAACTGGTAAACAATGATGATTTGAAAGCAAGGAGACTTCAGAATCTGTTCCCCATATATAAAGGTCACTAAATAGCACTGGGGAGGATGGCTTGAAAAGAAGACGATGAAGAGCAGGAGGAGCAGTTGGATCGTTGCAGTAATACAAATGAAAAGAGAGTTTGAACTGAGATAAGGGAACAAGGTAGACTTGGGAATGTAAAGAAGTGATAGAATGCTGGATCCTTTCTTGAGATTTTTGATGATTAAATAGCTTGGGGTCTGAGATAGAGAAAGACTTAAGAATGGGTTAAGGTTTCTGGACTGGTTATCTGGATGAAGAGTAGAATAATACAGATAAGAAGTAAAATGGGAAACGATTTGATGGGAATGCAATGATTACTGTGCTTGCTGTTCTCAGGTAGCAATCTATGAAGAATAATCGAAGGTCTGCATGTAGAGTTCAGAAGAGTGCATGCCTTTAGTTCCTGAATATGGACTAGCCAATAGTGTAGTTCTGGGTGTGTAGATGACATAAGTGCGCCAGGAGTGGTCCCACCCCTCACAGAGCTTACACCTTTGTATTGACTATTTTAGAAAATGCTCTTCTAATTTCTATCAAAGTGCTTAGAGAACCCAGAGGAAGAAGAAAACTCTTTGAGTTGTAGCAACCAGTTCAATTATCCAGGTCTTGAACAATGTGTGGAGTTTTGATCACAGAAAAGGGAACAAGTCTTATTAAACAAAGGGAACAGCAGGGCCATTAGAACCAGTAGATGTCCATAGTATATTGGTAAAAGAATCCATGCATGTTTGTGATTAATTGGATAGGAGACTTAAAGACTTTTTTTGCATGACTGAAAGAACAAAAATAGAGTAATCGATGAGAAAGCTTGTCTCCCAAGCTGCCTGTTTCCTCCAAGGGGCAGGGCCTGCTTCAGAGAATTGACTGGGGAGGAATTTTTTGGGCCATCTTGGGATGGAAGCTACAAGCCCCCCGGTGGGCTTGGAGAAAAAGAAAAGATGGTCCTGGTGTCTCACCTGCGTGTCCAACGCGAGAGGGGGCATTTACCCACCTGGGGTGAGACTGCAGGCCCAGGATATGTGGGCAAAAGTTTAACAGAGACTATGGAGAATCTGAAGTGGCTGGCTCTGAGCCACTGCACAAGAGTGCTTGTCTCTTTGTAAGTTCCCCCATTTACCCCCTCCCTACCATAATAAACCCACATAAAAATATATTATATGGTTTGTCTGATCACACAAGAGACCCTGAGAGAACTCTGGTGACAAGGGTACTGGAGTTGAGGCCAAAACAAAGAAAATGCAAGTGTTAGCTGCATTGATTATGAGAAGGTAGAGCACTCATTGTACAGACTAGAAATGTAGGAGAAAAGTCAGAGGTCGGGGCAGGATGGCCAGGTCCTGTTTACATCTGGTTATGAGTTCAAAGGTACCAAAACTATAGTAATGTCTCCAGAAACCGTACAGTTCTTGGTGTCCGTTAAATACATTTAGTTTTTCTCAGCTAGATTTCAACAAATGGTCAGTTATATAAAAATCAATCTTGCTTAAAAGAGAAAGAATCAGGGACATAAAGAGAGCAGAAAGTACTATGAAAATGAAAGAATCAGGGCTGGAGAGATGGCTCAGCAGTTAAGAGCACTGACTGCTGTTGCAGGGGACTCAGGTTTGATTCCCAGTATCCACATGGTGGCTAACAACTGTCTGTAATTCCAGTTCTTCTGACTTCCATAGGTATTGCATGACATGGGTGCACTTACGTACAAGCCGGCCATATACTCATACACATAAAATAAAAATAGTAAGTAAAATTTTTAAATGAAAGAACCAGGAAAGCTAGCCTAAGTGATTGTTAGTGTGGAAGACTGTACAGTTGTGTGTGCACTGTGCTAACCTTCCATGGAACAAATGAAAAGGAACCCAATATTGTAGCCCCACAAGTATGGGAATTAAGAATCCTCACCAGCAAGAAAAAGTGCAGTAGTCTGGCCTCTGTGTATGCAGCTCTTAGGATGCAGCAAGTCACAGTGCCTCATCCAATTATGTGCTTAACAAAAGCTTTTGATAGCAGCATTCACAGGCAGGTGTCATGCCTGTCAGCCCACTTAGTCCATGAACAAGTAGATAACTAACTGCTTAATGAGGAAGAAAGGAATGAGGAGGTGAGGGGGGGAAAGTGTGTGCTTAAGACAATGAGGATTTTACAAATTTCTGACAATTTATAAATATCTGATAACACACATGTAAACATCCATACACATACAGATCTCTCTCTCTCTCTCTCTCTCTCTCTCTCACACACACACACACAAAAATGAATGACCCACTTCTGTAATTTAGTTTAATAGCTAAATGTTCAGCTATGATTTATGATGTGGTAGAGATGGTCCATCACCTCTCAGAGAAAATTCATCTTATAATGAACAAGAGAAAACACATTTTATTCTATCAACAAGTACAACAGGGAACAAAATCTATTGGATACAGACATAAAGGCAGACTCTCAATCAATAATCCTTGTACTGATGGTCCTTATGACCTTCAGCAAGAAACTAGAGGATTCTAGAGCATACTGCATTCTATTAGATAGGGTGTGTGTGTGTGTGTGTGTGAAATTCAAGCAAAGATATATTAGTGCAACATACATTGAAGTAAAACATTGATGGGGAAACACTCTTGCTTATAGTAATTGATTAGTGAAAACTTAGATTATGTAGATTTGTGTTCTTTGGGCACAGAAACTCTGTTTGTTTACAGAGAACTATGTTAACACATCCTACAGTATTTCTTACAGAACAAAAATTCAACAAACACATGAATTAACTTAGTATTGGTGGTACTAGGAACTAGGTGGCTACCAGGCAGAATGTGGTTGTTTGAGGTTTAATTTCTTTTTAAAAAAATATTTTATTATTTTTATTTTATGTGTATCCATGTATTGCCTGCATGTAGGTAAGTGCACCAATGTCATGCAATGCCCGCAAAGGACAGAAGAGGCTGTCGGATCCCCTGGAACTGGAGTTACGGACAGTTCTTAGCTGCCATGTGAGTGCTGGGATTTGAACCTGGGTCTTCTGCAAGAACAACCAATGTTCTTAACTGCTGAGCCATTTCTCCAGCCCTGAAGTTTATTTTCAAACTCAGAAAAAGCACACAAAACAGGAAAAGATACATTCAGAAGCTTGGACAGGAAGAAAAACACAGGATTATGATAACAGAATGAAGACAGAGGGAAGAGGATACAGAGTACAGTCAGCACTGTATCCTGGGTTCCACATCTATAGATGCAGCTAGCTAACCACAGCTTGAAAACATGCAGGAAAAATTACACCTATATTGAACTTATACAGACTTTTTGTCATTTTTTAATAAATAATACAGTAGACTATCTCATATTTTGTTATATTGGGTAGTCTAAGTAACCTAGAGATGACAGAATACAAGGTATTATAAGACATACATTTTATAATGTAAGAGAGAATATGTAGGAATTATATGCAAGATACAATTATATAAAGGACCTGAGTATCTTCAGATTTTATCATCCGTGAGGGCCAGAGAAACAATTTTCCATGAACAGCAAGTGATAACTGTGTGTGCTGTTGATACCTGGACACTTTCCATGGAGACCAATAGTGTTTTGAGTGCCTCCAAGGACAATGCTGAAAGAGAGAGAGCCTCACAGAGCCCAATGCACCACTTTCATAAAATACCATCCAGCCTTCACTCTGACTCATTAGACAAATGTATTATGTCATATATGTCTCCTGGATAAAGATTCTTAATAAATGCACTTCAGAAATTACTAATTACTTTCAGAGCAAATTAATGAAGGAAAATCTCATTCCTAGAGAAATAGTTCCTTAGAGAGGAAAAAAAAAAGGAATTTTTGAAAGAATGCTTAGCATTTTGCAATTTTCTGTTTTTAATAAAGAAAAAATGTAGGAGAAGTTTATGTGACTATTTACATATAAAATTTGTGCAGAATGAAGAACCACTAACATAACTAATTGTAAGTTTCTTGGCCAGTGTACACTCATGTTCTATATTGAAAACTCGTGTACAAGCTCTGCAGTGGTCCAGATGGAAAGAATTCAAAGTGATAACGAAGCCAGGCTACGGCTTGAGATTTATTACTTACGCTGTCATTCAGACTTGGGATGTACAGTGCATAGGAGAAGATGAGGGTGAGAGATACTGAATCACTTGAGCCTGGCAGAGGAAATGAAAACATGTTAAAGAGGTAAGGGACAACAGGGACAGTTCCCCTCCCTGAGCAGCTTTTGGATTGCACTCTAATCAGAGCTGGCTCCAGTGACAGACCTCATCTACCAAACCTGCACATGCGGTGAAGGGGAGACAGGCAAAGTTGTCATTGATTTTCCCTTGATCTGCAGAGATGCTGCCTTCGTACCTCTCACCACATTTCTGTGTTCTGAAGAGCAGTGGAACTGATTGTCAGGTTTATCCTAAAACTTTAACAGATGAGATTAGTCCCTAGAATTTTTTTAAAAGGGAGAATAATAAATGGCATTCTCACTGAAAGCTTGTCCTGCCTGTCCATCTTCCTTTCCTCTTCCAAATATAGATTCATTGTGTTCCTTTGTATGTTACTGCAGATTTGCTCTGGGCTTGACTCCAGAAATCAGCTAGATGTGTTAAGTAAACAGACATTCAAGGAACTTTGCTCGTATTTCTCAGTCATTACTTCCAACTTTGAATTCTATTTTTACATGTATTTATTTAATAACGAATATATCCATTATATATTTATTGGGGACATAGAGTGTGTCACAGCACCTCTGTATAGGTCAGAGGACAACTTGTAGAAGTCATTTCTCTCCTTCCACCATGTGGATCCCAGGCATTGAACTCGGGCTTGGTGGCAAGTGCCTTTACCCACTGAGCCATCTCACCAGCGCTCTGAATTGTTTTTTTTTTCTTCAATTTAATTTATTATTTGAGAGTTTCATGCATATATACAGTGTATCTTGATCATAGCTACCTCTGACCTCCCCCTTCTAACACCTCCTATACCCCCTTACACACATCACATCTCCCTTACAATTTCGTGTCATTTATATTTATTTGTTTAGTTGTTTGTTTCTCTTAACCCACTGAGTTAGGGATGCCCATATGCACATGGGCAAGGGGTCATCCAGGGACAAACCTCCACTGGCCAGACTCCTAAAGAAAAGTGACCACCAACTGCCAATAGCTCCTCAGCTAGTGGGAGGTCTCCGTCTTTCTTCACAGTTGGGAAAATTTTACACAAGGTCATTTCTTCGTTCCCACCATGTTGCCATGTAAGTGACATATTTTATTGGACAGAAATTCAAACTGTGGGTTTCCTGTATTTAAGCACCATGAATTTAGCTTACAAGCAACAATATTAAGGAAACTATCACAGTGCCAAGCAGGATTATCTCAACATAGGATTTGGCAGTCTCCCCATCCTCATGTACCCCCACGGTCCTCATCTTTAAGGTGACATACAAAGAATCAGTTATGGAGTTGATTCATAGCTATCATTGCTTTTGCCGTATCAAAATACTTTTCCTCTGAGGTGGTATTTCACTATCTTTTCTTTCTCCTCTGTAAAGGTAAAACCATAGCACAGGTGAAGATCCTGAGGCAATGAGAGGTTAAAAGATTGAGGTCACGCATTAAGCCAGAGAAAGGCAAAACTAGAAACAGGGACTTTCTGAGTCATAGCCCAGTTTTCCAGCCAATGGCAGACCTGTGCTGATGTAGAGGTTCATATTAGCTCACAAAATAGCCATGAGCACATTTCCTCAGAATCCAGGCCATGCACCCAGTGCATGGCCTAATGCATGTGCAAATTAATTTTAGCATCAGGAGGCCCTGGTACACTTCAACTCCAATGTACAAGCGATTAAACCAACAGAGACATGGCCTTTTTTTTTTTTTTTCCAGATGAGAGAGCCTGAGTTCTAGGTCAAGCTCTAAAAATTTCTTGGATTTTGGCATAATTAATAATGAGGTTTAAAAAAAAAAAACACCTAAACATTTCCTTTGCATTGCCAGTTATTTTTTCTTTAATAAATTGCTTGCCTTCCAGAGCCTTCTCTTTGTACACAGTTCAGTCTTCGTTGTACACGCTGAGTCAGAACTGGAAATAATTGTTTGGCCTATTTATAAATTCTTGCTATGTAATGTCTTTCTTTTTTGGATTTTTTTTTGTTTTGGTTTTTTGGGGGTTTGTTCATTTGTTTTTGAGACAGGGTCTCCTTGTAGCCCCAGTTGACTTGGAACTTGCTATGTAGACCAGACTGGCCTTGCTCTCACAAAGATCCTTCTGCCTCTGCCTCCTGCAAACTGGGTTTAAAGGCATGTGACACTATGCCTGGCTCCATTTTATTTTTACTCTATGTAAAACAATTACAAGAAATCTTACAGTGGTTGTTTTGTGTCTTGATCCAGAAATGATGACTATTTGCTAAATAAAGAAGCTTGGGAAAATTAGGGTTACATTTGTAAATATAAAGAAAGCATATCAAGGTACTATATGGTAACCCCTGAAATTTCCAATACTTTATTTTCATGGACTGCTTAGTCTTTCCTACAGAGCCAATTATGGAACTGAGTAGCCAAATAAAAATTATCCTCATTGAATTAAAAAGGATAATGACTGCATGGATGGACCAATGGATAGAAGTATTTTAAATACAGGGGTTATGATAATTTTTAAAAATCAGAATTAAAATAATAAGGTCCACAATTTACTTTTGTTTGATATTGATCTTGTCTGTTTTTTAAAAATTGTGATTTTTCGAGGTATAACTTGCATACAATAAAATTTAGACATTTTAATTATTTAGTCCAATGGCTTTTCATAAATAAAAGCTTAGGAGAGTGGAAAGCATGTGTCAATATATGAGGAATTCAATAACGGGCTCTACACAAACCCAAAAATGAAATTCAAAGAATATTTCAAATTTTATATGGGGAGAGAGAGGGTCAGAATGTGATATCTGGAGTAGATTTGAGAAGTATGTGGAACTTTTATCTCTGCAAGACAGAGGGTCAAGGAGACATTCTGGGAAGAAGGGACAACACAGGAAAGTCATGAGGCAGAAAATGAAGTGGAGCACTGATGTAGACTGATAGAGAACTGTGCAGGCCTAAGCTGGACAAGAAGGAACCTTGAAGGGTGGGACGGAAGGACGGGAGAAGGGGGCTTGAAGAGAGCTGCCGTCTTAGTAAGATTTCTCGGTTGACGTTGTGAACAAAGGACCAGACGGAGGCTAGCCCAGAGAAATCTGCTTTGTGACTATTGCAAGGGGTCAAAGGACACAGAATGGGCATTGGTGACAGAGAAGAGAAGAATGCTATAGACTGAGAAAAGATAGTTAGCAGCTGATGGGATAGACTTGGTGAGTGGCTGGAAGAGAAAGACATGTAAGGTAGGAAAGTTAGTGCATAACCTAGGATGGTTCCTGATCTTCTGGCTCAGACATCTCCAAGCAGGACACACAAGGGAACATATAACCTTTGGCTTTGAAATTAGATAGGCCTGGGTTCAAAACTCAGCCCTGATATTCATTTACAAGATGTATGATTTGGCACAACTTATCTCTATAAGTCCCAGTCTCCTATCTAAAATGAAGATACTTCACAGGATGAAGGTGAAGACTATATAAAATAACACCTATTGTTTTTATACAGGAAGCACTCAACATACATTACTTATTAGAACTGTCCAGTTCTAAAATTCCTGGTTCCTTTCATAGAATAGAAACACAAAAGCATGAATTCATTGGCTATGGTAGTCTATAAATGGACATTAGAAGAAATTTGTATGAGGACAGAAACTGGGTGCCTGTATGTTGGTTAAAATATGACTGATACCTGAAAGTCACAGAGACTGATGCATACCAAGAGATGCACAGTAAAGATACTAGCATGCTTCCTTCAATCTGTGCTTTACTCATTGATCTTCATAGAAACTTTGAAGAACCGACATTCATCAGTACTTACATTACCAATGAAGACATCTCAACAAAGTTAAGGTCACAATGCCAAAAAGAGTGAAGCCAAGTTTTAAAATCCTGTCATCTTGTCTTTTTGGTTGTGAGCCTGCACCTTTATCAGCTGCGCCAGCTCTCCAGCCCAATACTAAGTGAAGTAACACAGACTCAGAAAAAAATCGACACGTTCTCCCTCATATGTGGATCCTATAACCAGACTCTGATAAATAAGTATACAACCAGACATAACTATAGGAACCAGGATAATGGAAAGGAAACAGGGAGGTAAAGGAAAAGAAATAACCTGAAAGAGAAGAACAGTAGGAAACAGGCCTTAATAAGGGA
>NW_008332852.1:2076736-2077552 GCF_000622305.1 Nannospalax galili
GTAACCCCAGCACAGAACTAGAAAATGAACAGCAGACCCCAATCTTATCCAAAGGAATATAGACAACTGATTACCGCTAGATGAGGAACAGCTGACCTTCCTAAAACAAAGACCTCTAGATAGGCTGACTAGATTCACCAGAAGGGCAAGTAGTGGGGAATGGCTGGGGGTGCCAACAACACAGCAGACATAGCAGGGATATCAGAGTATAAGGGCTCTAGTGGGGAGAGGGAGGCTAGGGGAGAGTACTACCTGGGAAGTGGGTGTATAAATAAATTTAAAAAAAAAGAAAAAAATAATTCTTCAAAGCATAAAAATTTGCTCCTTAATAATTAGTAGATGTGAAAAACATTACACTTAGAAATCTATCTGATGACTTTATATCCATGCTCAGATGCCAAGGAGCTCAGGGGAGAGGGAGGCTAGGGGAGAGTACTACCTGGGAAGTGGGTGTATAAATAAATTTAAAAAAAAAAGAAAAAAATAATTCTTCAAAGCATAAAAATTTGCTCCTTAATAATTAGTAGATGTGAAAAACATTACACTTAGAAATCTATCTGATGACTTTATATCCATGCTCAGATGCCAAGGAGCTCAGAAAGTAACCAGCTGTGACTAGTAATAATCAGATATATAGAGATTAAAAATGCATGTGCATCTTAGTGTCAATTGTACTAAAAATGAATTTTTCTGTATGAAAATGTATTTTAACAATGAAATGGAGATATTTTTAAAGTTTAAAACCTCATTTAATTTTATGTCTTATAGGGTTTATACTGAGTACAATATTGTATAACTGTATTAATTCAACTGTAA
>NW_008332852.1:2077795-2092452 GCF_000622305.1 Nannospalax galili
CTTCCTAATATTAATAACTATGTCTGCATGCCAGGTACTTTGTTAAGTGGTTTGCATATTTTTTCTTATGAATCGCTAATAAAAACCTCTGAGATAGATCCTATTATTAACCCCAATTTACCATTGAGACAATGGGAGTATGGAGAGTTTCATCAGTGTTTTCAAGGTCATATATCTGATGAGTGATGAAGCTCATATCACAGCCCGAGAGATCTGACCTAAAATTCACACCTTTAACCACACTGCTAGGCTTCCAGCGGTCTTTGGAAACACCCTAGCAGAAATTGTGAGCTTAAGCTAGTGATCAAGAAGTCTTGGTGGATGCAGGCCTGTAATCCCAGCTACTTTGGGAGGATAATGCAGTAGATTCACAAGCTCAAGGCCTTCTTGGCAGTATAATCCAGTACATTTCTTATCCCATCATGCAGCTGACACTCCTCTGGCCTTCACCTTTCATAGACATTAGGTCAGAGAGTACCCTACCATACTCCTTCCCCACTGAGTGATACTCTATGACCTGAACTAGAGAAACTCCTCTCTCCCCCTTAAGCAGCACCAACAGGCACCACTGGGAGCCAAAGAGGCATCGGGTATACAAGACAGGCCAAAATTAATTCTATGAATGCTCTAGAAAATAAATGGCATTAGAAGAAAAGTCCATAAAAGAAGGAACTCTGTGCTGAGACTAAACAGCCTACATATGAGAGAAATAGTGTTAAATGGTATGGTGTTAAATACAACCACAGTTCTCAAACACAATAGACAAACTGTTCAGTATGCAAAAGAAAATCACAGATCATACCCAGAACCCAGAAAATTCGCACTTGAATGGAAAAAAATGCAAGTAATCATCAGATGTCTCAAATGTCTAGATTTCCTGATAAGAATTTAAAAGTAACCATCAAATAAATGCTTCAGTGATTAGTTATAAATTCTCTTGAAGCAAATTTCAGTAAGGAATAGAAATTATAACAGAAAATCAAATGGAAATTTACAGAACTAAAACTACAATAGCACAATTTATAATAGCAATAGTAAACTTGCTGGATGGGCTCCATAGTAAAGTGGACGTGACAGAGGTTAGAATCAGCAAACCTGAGGGCACAACAAATGAATTAGTTCAGTCTGAAAAGCAGAAACTAGATTTAAAAAAAAATAGAGAGTGTCTGGGACCTGTGAGGTAGGAGCAGAAGATTCATAATCGTTTTACCAATATCCCAGAACTACAGTAAGGCAGAGTCTTTGAGGAAACAATGGTTGAAAATTCCCCAAATTTGGCAAAAGCCACAAACCTATACAGAATCCAGAAAGCAAATGAAATCCAAATAAAATAAACACAAAGAAATTCATGTGAAGATACATGATGATTAAAAATGAAAGACACAAATCCTAAGAGTGGCATGAAAGAAGCTACATGCCACTCAGAAAGGAGCAGTAGTTTCATACTAGCTCATAACTCACCGGAAACAGAGACCAGGGGAAGGCACGATATTTATCAAGGACTGAAAGAAGAGAATTGTCAGCTGTGACTGTATGTCCGTCAAAAGCCCTCAGGATGAAAGGAAGTCAAAACATCCTTGGCTGAAGGCAAGCTAGAGGGATTCATTTCTAGCAGACTTGCCCACAAGGATTCACTAAAGGAAGTAATTCACACAATCAGAAAAGAAGGGATCATCAGGAGGAAGGAAGAATGGAGGGAAAGAGCACGGATGCACAGAGAAAGCTAGCCTTTGCTTCATGAGATTCATGAACTGAGTTTGACAGTTGAAACAGAAGTGTTAACACCACCTTATACCCAGGGCAGTGATACTCAAAAGTGGGAAAGAGAAAGGGACCTAAGATGGTCACCTGCAGATGGTAAGAATAAGAAGCAGAGGAAACAAACTAAATAAATGAGTGGCAGGTTTTATCCAATACCACTAATTAAACGCAAACAGTCTCTAGAAACCAACCAAAAGACGGGGAAGGGGAAGGAGGAAGTGGGTAGCAGATGGTTCTGTTTATAAAAGGACAACATGAGAGATCAATGCTGTCATATTAGAACTCACAGCACCTGAACCTACACCAGTAGTAAAACTGCATAGAACTTATCTGTACAAACACATGAGCATGAGTTTGCCTGAATAATCTGAATAGAAGCAGACTGTTTCCATGCAAACATTTCAATTGTGATCCTACACTACACCCTTAAAAACTTTCCTTCAGAGGAAACTGAGGAAAATGTATATAGGTCTCATTATTTCTTAAAATTCCATTTAAATCTACAAGTGTCTCAAGAAAAAATGTCAATGATAAAAGATAGCTTTGGGTTGGGAATTTATCTCAGCAACAGAGTGTTGGTCTGGTCAGTATAGGGCCCTGGGTTCCACCCCCAGCACTGAAAAATGTTTATTAGAATTTATCATTTTGTTTATGCTGTAACATGATGCAAAATAACCTGAGTATTTGCTTATGCACCATCAACTTGAAACAATTTATTAAATAATAGAAATAAAGTTAAAATTGTATTTCCTCCACATAGATGGACAATTTTTTGTCATTTGAATAAGAAGAAGACCAGACAATCTCAAGTGACTTTGTAAGTATTTTGGCATAGTGGTCACTGTGGACCCATGTCCAGGTTAAGGCACAAATAAGGAAGGTCACCACCCTCCCCCACCCCCTTCACACACACAGGGGAATGACTTGCCTTAGGGAGGATCATTGTGATAAATTCACAGCAGTCATTTGATACACTTGATTGCTATATTTTTTAATTCTCCCTAGAGTTAAGTAACATGGATAAAGGAAAGTTTAGTGCTATTCTATTTAAGCTAAATTGATGTGTGTGTGTGTGTGTGTGTGTGTGTGTGTGTGTGTGTGTGTGTGTGATACGTGTGTAAGTGCAGGTATGCATGTGCCACCATACACACAGAGGTCAGAACTCAACTCCTTGCCTTTCATTTGAGGCAGTCTTTTGTTTCGTTGTTGCTGGCCCATAAGCTTCTGGATGATTCTCCTATCTCATCCTCCCATCTCCCATAGGAACACTGCTCAGATTACACATACCCCCTAGTGCATCCATTTTTTACATGGTTTCTGGAGATCAAACCCAGATCATTAGACTTGCATGGCAAACACTTGTACCCACTCAACCATCTCTTTGGCCCCAAGACTAAATGTTAGCATTTACTTTTCAGATTTGAACTTTGCGCATTAGCTTATCCTTATTTGCACATTTCCCCTCAATTCTAAGAGGGTTTTAGTTTGTTTTGCTTTGCTTTTGCTTTTGCTGCTTGTTCATTTTTGGTTTGTTTTGTTTTCTGTGGAGCTAGGGATTAAACTTGGTCCCTATGCATGACTGGCAAGAATTTTTCCACTAAGCTACGTCCCCAGCCTCTAATCTTCAGTTCTTAGCTCTTATTGATTGAAGTGAGTAGAGGTAAAATGGGTTATTGGGTAATAAAGGCCCACATCAATGAACAACCTGTGTTAGAAGACCAGTTCCTTGTACACCAGGCATAATTTGGCAAGACATCTTCTGATGCTTCATTAGTCAAATCAGCACTAAATGATGCATGGTAACTTTATCATACATAGCTGCAACCACAATCATATTTGCTAGTGTCGGAATATGGTATTGGATATGAGGAGAGGCATGTACCACTGCAAACTCCTGCCTCTGAATATATCAGAGAACTGATCCTCTTGTCTATATTTTCTGTCACTTTTAGGAAATGAGAGATGTTCACAGAACTGTTTCATCTGAATGAAACAGTTTCTACATGAATAGTAGATTACTGTCTCTGATGGACCAAAGCTGTTGGGTTCAGCCTTCTAGACTGGTCAGCACTATTGTGTTTGCTGCACACTTACAAATCCTGGGCATTTTGGCAGCCAATATAAAAAGACTGAAAGACTTTAAAGAAACAGTAAACAAATTCAGCTCATGTAACAGGACTCCTGAGAATGGAGAGCAGCCTTCCTAGCAATCAAGCTTGATCACCGTTCAGCTCCATGTCTCTAGGTCATACACTGTTCCTTCACAAGTTCCACAGATTTCCACTTCTATAAATTAAAAATCTCAGGTAATTTGGGGGACGGAATTACTATATACCTCCTCCTGGGTCATACTACGTACCTTGGCTTCGGAGACATGTTGGAACTTGAGTCTGGTTACAGATCTGGTTATGGCAAAAAGGAATGGTTATTGGAGGTGGTACAAGGTGAGTCCTGAAGGAGCATCCATGCTGTCTTGCTTGGCAGCTGCCTCAGGGGAGGTTAGCACTGTTTCCTTGGGCAAGGGAGGATTTATCTCCTCAGAAAGAAAAGGTCATATCAATCCTGAAGCAGCAGTTTATTAGTCAGGGTTCTCTAAAAGAACAGAACTGATAAAATGAGTATATATGGGAATTTATTATATTATATGTACCCATGTATACCTATAGTGATTTATTAGATTGGCTAACAGTGTAGAACCCCGGTAGTAGCTGTGCCATACTGCAAAGGTTGAGAATTCAGTAGTTGCTCAGTCCACAAGGCTGGATGCCTGAGAAGTCCCAATTCTGGAGCAGTCCTGGAGGATTCTTGGAAATCTGCTGGTCTTCAGTTTATGTTGGAACCCAAAGAAATTGGTTCTAATATCAGCAAATGAATGCCACAGAAACAAGAGATGAACTTGCCACTAGGAATGTAAGAGATAGGAGCCCAGCACAGCATCTGTTCCCCAAAACTGAAATTGGACAGGGAACCCTCAGCATTTGTCCACTCAAGAGCACTTTCACTGCCCTCTTGAGAGTCTTTATTGGAAGCTCAGTGTTTGAAGTTCACATAGAGTTTACATATGATAAGTGCTCAGTCAGGAATTTCCCCATCATAATAGTAGGAAAACAGCACAGTGTGCCCAAGGCCTGGGGACAGGTCCAGTAACAGACTTCCTTTGATGTGTACAAAAACATAAAGTTGGGGCGGGGATACCACCTGCCCTGGCAATTCCAGGGTCAAATCAGTCTGTTCCAGCATCCTGGGAGCAGACTACCCCGTCCCCAAGCCTCCACATCAACAAAGTCTGAAGAAGTCTGTTAACTCTCAGTGAGTCAAGTGTTAGGAGCCTGTTAACTCTTAGTGAGCAGAGCGCTATTGTCCTTAAGAGACTTGGGGGGGGGTGGTAAACTACAGAAAGCAAGCAAAAGGCAAATTTCCTTCTGTCATATCCTTTTATTTGGGCTGCCACCAGAAGGTAATGCCCATCTTTACATGAGTCTTCTGGCTTCAAATAATCTGATCAAGAAAGTGCCTCACATTTTAGTTAATTCCAGATCCAGTCAAGTTGATAACCAAGATTAGCCAACCTAAGTGGTATTGCCACTTCCTCTGGAAATAATCAATCCCATCAAAATTTAGGAGCCCAGGATCCCCAGTGTGTTTTCAAGGTCCTGACACAGCCACCCCCCCAATCCCTCCAGCACACAATATACACAGTCCTGTTCTTTCTGTCTGTGCCCATACATTAAATGTAGATGCCCTGGGAGGATAAAAAGTGAACTTTCTTTATAATGCAGCCAATCACATAATAGAGCCTCATGTCTGATTCTCAGCTACTTTGGCCTGTAGCCACAGAAGAAATTCTCCTTGTAGGCACACTTAGACACTTTTCTGCTATTTGTGTACATCTGGAGTTGGGAATTTAAATCCCCGAGCTCATCTGTCTCTTGAATTGCTTTGGCCAGCTACACTAGAAACAAACACCAATATTACTAGATTCCTTGTTTTTCCACAAATGTTCAAAAGTATTGTATATCAAGTCACTAAATTCCTTGCCTCTGTGTGTGTGTTTGTGTGTGTGTGCAGATGCATGTGCACACTTGTGCACGTCTGCAAAGGTCAACCTCCAAAGCTGTTCCTTTGGAGTCATCCAACTTTTTTTTTTTTTTTTTGATAGGGTCTCTCATTGACATGCTAAACTGATTGGTCAGTGAACTCTAGAAATTTCCCTCTCCTTGCCTCCCCAGCACTAGGACTACAAGCTCACACCACTATTCCCAGATTTTCTCATGGGTCCTGGGGATACAACTCAGGTCTTGGTATTTGCAAAGAAAGCCCTTTACCAACGTGTGCACATGAGTGTGTAGGTATGAGGAGGCCAGATCAGGACACTGGGTGTCTTCTTCTAAAGCTTCTCCCTTGTTGCCTTGAGACAGGACTCTCATTGAACTAGAAACTTTACTGTTTCAGCTATACTAGCTAACTAGTGGGCTCTCAAGATCTGCCTGTTTCCAGTCAAATCCTAGGGTTACAAATACAGCATACCCAGTGTGTTGGATAGCTTTGGTGTCAACTTGACACATCTCGGTTGAGGGAGCCTCAATTGGGGAATTTCCTTCATTGGACTGGCCTGTGGCTATGTCCATGGGGCACCTGCTTGATTGTTGAGTGATGTGGGAGGGCCCAGCCCACTGTGGGTGGTGCCATCCTTGGGCAAGTGGCCCTGTGTTGCATAAGAAAACAGTCTGAGCAGGGGCCAGGGGAGCAAGCCAGTAAGCAGTGTTCCTCCATGGCCTGTGCTCCAGCTCCTGCCTCCAGGTTCCTGCCCTGAGTTCCTACCAGCCATACCTGGTAGGTGGGTACTGGGTTCTTAAGCTTGCAGAGCAAGTGCTCTTCCCCATCTCCCCAGCCCTCGGTCAGAGTGTTTTGTCACAGCAATGGAGAAACAAACTAGGACACCCAGCCATACCTGGCTTTATATGTGGGTGCTGGGTTCTTAAGCTTGCAGAGCAAGTGCTCTTCCCCATCTCCCCAGCCCTCTTCCTTGCCCTTTAAGTAGTGAATAAAGAGTATTAATGTGTTTGTGTTACTCAGTTTCTTGTCACTGTGACCAAACACCTGAGAAAATCAACTACAAAGAAAAAAAGATTTCTTGTGGCTCCGTTATAGAAGTTGCAGTCTGTAACTACATGGTTGGCTGAAGTCGCTGCCTGTGTTGAGGCAGAACATCTTGGCAGAAGTATGTGGTAAAGGATTGTTCACCTAGAAGCAGTCGGGAAGCACAGAGGGTAACAGAAGGGTTCAGGGCCTCTACGTGCCCTTCAATGACATGCCTTCGGTGGCCTGCTTCCTCCATCTGGGTTTGTCTCCCACAGTTTGACTACCTCTCAAATAGTCTTTTGAATCCACCAATGTGTTAAACCACTGATTAGGTCAGAGCCCTCATGAATCAGCATCTCTGGAAATATCTCTCTCAGAAGTATGCTTCATTAATCTCCCAGGCATCTCTCAATTTGATCAAGTTGATAATCAAGATTAATCAGTACACATTACATATCTCTATAAGCATTCCATGCCATGGACTATTAGTGCATGCTGTAATAGAGGGCTTAGCAATTTTAGGTTTAATCAGAGCAAGTTCTAGAAACTCCCAAAGCAATTAAAAAATTTTATTTTAAGAACTCAAATTCTATGCCTATAGAACCATTTTGGTATAAAAATCTGAATTCTCATGCTGGAGAAATGGCTCAGCAGTTAAGAGCACTGGCTGCTCTTGCAGAGGATACAGGTTCACCCACACCCAGCACCCACACAGTGACTAATAATTGTTCATAACTCCAGTTCTAGGGGATCTGATGCCTCTTCTGACCTCCATAGGCATTGCATGACACAGGTGCACTTACATAAATGCAGGTAATACACTCATACACATAAAATGAAAATAATAAATAAAACATTTTTAAACATTTTAAATCTGGATTAGAATTCTCCTCTCTCTCTCTCTCTCTCTCTCTCTCTCTCTCTCTCTCTCTCTCTGTGTGTGTGTGTGTGCTCCATTTATTTAAGAAGCTGGCTCACATAATCACAAAAGGTTAAAAAGTTCAAAGCTACCTCCCTGAAATCTCAACAATATGGTTGTCTAAACAAGACCTGCATAATGACAACACCAGTGGACGTGCCACTGTGGATGGGGGAAATATCAGGGTCCCACTCCTAGATGAAGAGCTACAGGCAGTCAATGCTGAGGGAGGGAGAATGGTTTTTCTCCAGGGATGAACCCCTTGATAGGTTCATCCAATCCCAAATAGTCAGTCCTAAATAAATGTACACACAAGTACCCCTAAATGTACTTATTTACATAATTCTCAAATTTTTTAATTATGTAAAGAAATACCAAGTCCTCGGATGTGATGTCCAAAGGCAGCAGCAGAAAGGAGGAAACGCACCTCACTAAGGAAGAACCAGAGACTAGTGTTCTCTCCTTGGGCTCTCCGGGGTTCTCCCATCTCATCTGGGCTCCCAGACAATTAGATTCTCCTACACCACACTGAGGGTAGGCCACTTAATCCAATGACACATCCACCAGGTTCTTCTATAAACACACTCATAGCATGACCAAAAGCAGTGCTTTGCCAATCCTCCAGGCATCCTTCAATCCAATCAAATTAACTCCCCAAATTAACTATCCCATAGCCCAAAGTCAAATTGCCAATAGGCATGAATTTAAAGAATTTAAACCAGGCCCATCTGATTCCTAAACCTGAGATTTAGGTACTGTTTGTTTCATTCTTTCTTACAGGTTGGAATTAAGTCTACAGCATGTATTCTGCTTGTGATTTTCTTTACTTTCCCAGACATTTGATTGTCATCAGAGTCTCAGCATTTGGAAAACAGAATAAGGCTTCCCACAGCTGCCAGGGGAGTTAGAATCTTCCAATACTTTTGGAGTGTGCATCTGCAACATAATCCCTAGATGGTCCATATTGCTTGGAACACATGGGGAAAAATGAGCATTCAAAATCCATTTTGCAATTTCAACCTGCATCAGTACAACCTGAGTTATACACAGTGAACATAGAAATGAACATTTTCACAATGCCAATCAGTCTAGAATTAGGAACTGCCTGTATAATATGTACAAACAAATGAACAAAGGATGATTTGTAGCAATGATTTATCTATAAAGTACATGCAGGCTATCTATTCAATAGCTACTTTCTCCATTTCTAACAAACAGTCTTATTGTTCATGATAATAATATATGCCCAGTTTGAAATGTATGTATTTTTCAGCCTGCCTTGTGACTGCAATATGGTGCCATATGAGATGTAAGCAGAACTCAGGGATCCCCTAGAGGAGCCACTTGCTTAGCCTGCCGCTTTTACTCTTTACCCTTCTCCTGCCTGAGATCCCCATAATGCTGAGGGTGGAGCAGCCACTTTGCCCATAAGGGGCAACAATCTTCAAAATAAAAGTTTCATGTTAAGGGTGGCTGGAAGTTGAAACAGCCTAAATTGCTAACAGTGTTGTAGAGATACTGGGCTACATGTATATACACTTCTTTGTGTCTGAAACCTTTTTTTCTAAATTAGGTTTTTAGTTACATGCTGCCTATTTAATATTCTGGGTTTTGTAGCTGTTGTTTTGCTTTGGTTTGTTTTTTGGTTTTCTGAGACAGGGTCTCCCTGTAGTCCCAAGTGGCCTGGAACTCATTATGTAGACCAGGTTGGCCTCAGTCTCACAGAGATCTGCCTGCCTCTGCCTCTTGAGTGTTGGGATTAAAGGCGTGCACTGCCATGATTCTGAACAGTACTTTTCAAGCAGTAGGTGTGAGATTTTATGTTACCAAAAGTGATCAAGTCCGTACATAAAACTATTCCATCTATGTCTCTGGGACACCTAGTACCCTGGTGAATCCTCAATATCACGTGTGCCCAGAAGACCAGATTCCAGGCCCTATCCCTAGATTGGAAGTCTGTGAGAGTAAAGGCAATTTATGTCTAATTCACTGGCAAATACCAGTGACATCCTAGAAAGTCAAATATTTATCCAAAAAATGAATGACTAGATGAGCAAATAAGTTGACAGCCTCACCAAAGAGATTAGCCAGGAAACAGATGGTTGTAAGACAGATAGGCTCTTAGTTAACATAACTGGGTAAGACTTCCTACAGATTATTTCAAACTCAGCTAGAAAGGGAAAAGATAGAGGAGAACTTTCTGAAGTAAGAGGATAGGATGTGACAGAGAACTATACACAGTTATGTAAGCATTAATTACTGGAGAATTCAAGACTAGTCATGGGCCAGAGGCTGGAGACAAGGTAGAATCAGATCCCAAAGGGCCTGGGCACTCCTCCCTACAGAGCAGTCCTCTGCTTAGGCCAGCTCACTGTATTGGATAATTTGAATTCAAAGTGCTCTCAATGTCTCCATCTGCAATTATAAACTTTGAAATTTTGAGATAATATAAATTTCTCCTGCTCTATTTCCATGGCTTTCCCTATTTTTGATCTAATCTCACAAGCTTACAATATCTATCATGAATATCACTCCTAGCAGTTTTAAGACACAGTTGAAGATGCATTTGAAAGGCCTTCTTGTCTTAACAGTTTAGGAGTCATGAGGTTTCTTGCTGTGAGTTAAACATTTCCCTTGGTTCTCTTTCAATAGCTTTGTGGAGTGGCTCATTGAGCTTACCTACACATAGCTCCTGCTTAGATCCCATTAGAGTAAGGAAGCATGAATGAAAGACAGCAGGGTGGTATTTGCCCATATGTGAGGTCAAGGTCAAAAAACCGAGCCAGGAGCTAGAAAGTTGACTCAGTAGTTAAGAGCTATCTGCTGCTTTTGCAGAGGACCTGGTTTCAATTCCCAGAACCCCACAGGGCAGCTCACAACCAGATGCAACTAAAGTTCCAGGGGATCTGATTCCCCCTCTTCTGGCCTCTGTAGTTACTATATGCACATAGTACACATACATACATGCAGGCAAAACACTCATACATAAATAAAAATAAGTAAACGTAAGAGGAGAGAGAAAGAGGCTCAAACACAACAACAGAAGCAAACCAGCATTTTCCCCATCTGCCTGCTTCCTGTTTCCCAAACTTCATCAGCATCTTTCCACTTTCTCTTTTGTACTTTGGCACTCTCCCTAGAGGCTGCGGTTGTTCGTTGTTTAATCTGAGGTCTCTTCAATCCTCAAGAAATCTAGAATTCCTGGTCATCCTGTGAAGCTCTGCACCTTGCCTCAAAGCTTAATCACCAAAGAAAGCAAGAACACCTTACCCGTAACTGTCACCAACCTTGTCCTCATGTCTCTTATGAATACATATCACCATGCCAACTTATAATATGTTATCTTACACTATTGGATATAAAACCTGGTCCCTCCCATAAAAGCACCCTGATTGAATGGTAAGAGAAAGGTGAGGATTTCACCTTTACATTTGATTACTGATGAGCTTCCACGGTAACATTAAGTCAGTTTGGGGTTCCTATAAAAGGATATGATCCTCTCAAAGACTCCAATGTCAATGTTTCTGATTTCACTGTAGGTCAGGTCATCCATCTCATTTTAGAAGAATGAGAAAAAAAAAAGTGGGAAGGGAATCGTTACATACCCAAGGGTGGAATAGCTATTTCTCATATTATGCAAGCTCTTTCTTACCATTTAATGGTCATCATACGGAATAGATTTGTCTACAGATTAGCACTGTCATAGAAGGGGCACAGATCACTTTGCTTTTGTGGTAGTGGGTTTTTGTTTTCCTTCTTGATGATAACTGGACATTTGACCCCTCCTTTATACATCTGATTGCATTTATTTTGATAGTTTTCCGTCACATTTAAACAATCTTTCTTAATCTGAAAAAAAATTAAATACTTTATTATTTTTCTTTTATGTGTATGAGTGTATTGCCTGAATGTAGACAGGTGCACTCATGTCATGCAATGCCCATAGAGGTCAGAAGAAGGTGTTGGGTTCCTCTGGAACTGGAGTTACAAACGGTTGTTAGCCACCATTTGGTGCTGGGACTCAAACCCGGGTCCTCTGCAATAGCAAATAGTGCTCCTAACTGCTGAGTCATATTGCCAACTCCTCTTAATCTGAACATTTAAGAATCTGGAACAAATACGTTTTATGCCTCAACATTTTTGTGGGTTAATTGGCTTTGGTCTGTTTTTCTACTCTTAAGCAATGATTCTAACAATTCGCATCGGGACATTTTTTTTTCTATTTTCTGTTGCCAACAAGCACAGAGCACAGAGAACTTTGTTTCATGCTGTTAATATGCATTATTCAGAAAGCAATGATCAGATCGATGTGACTCCATTCACACAGGAAGTGGCATTTATGTATAATCCATGTGTTGCTTTTTAAAAAATGTGAAATGGTGAACTTCAAAACAAATGAAAGTCAAGGCTAGTCTCTCAATTACACTTTAGGTTAAATTATCAAAAATAATAAATGGTATATTTTCTCATTAACTAAATACCAGTTGTAAAATATTGTAATAGCACCCTGGTACTGACTGATACTAGGTACTCTCTTAGAAGTATTATATTTATATCCCCAAGTCCTCTTTCTTTCTGAATCTTAGTATTCATGGTCCCATGAGTTCAATAAACCTATAGTGAGATCACAGACAGTCCTCTGGGCCATGATCCCTCCAGATTTGGTGCCCAGTCACCCCTCCCCTACAGTGCAGTCATTCCCCAGCCAGGCCAGCCACTATGGTAGAAATAATTTCAGGACTGGCTTGGAGCCCATCACTGCTATTAATCAAATCTACTTCAGCTTGTGTATTAGACTCAGGAGCCATTCCTTGACCCTTTCCCATAGCAATAGTTACTAGGGACAAATGCTAAATGTTTCCACTTGATGGCACTTATCCAGTTGAACCCCTTCTGAAAACTAACTTTGTTCCTTTATCCCTTAGAGAATTAAAAAGCTGTATCCAGGCCTCTTTTCTCTTCTCCTCTGTGGTAAGTACAGAATTTAGTTCTTTTGAGATGAGCAAATCTTTACCCTCGTGCTTCCCCAGCCCTTCTCTGATCGTGTTGAAGTTTATATTGAGATTTCTTTAAGTGTTAAGTGGTTTGAGGTTAAAGAAATCACTGTATCCAGAAAGGAGCTCTGCACTGAGTAACTAACCAACTCTATCAATTCTTTAGAGGAAAATGGATTTCATATTATTGTTTGCCACTGAAATATAAAGCACAGCTTTACAATTGATCTGAAAATGGAAGGGTGTGGAGCAAGCACTTCTCGTGTCATCTGTTTTCAATGTGTTTATGGGCTCCTTAGCTTTGAAATAATGTTATCAATCTGTCTTTATATTCCTAAGCAACAATTAAGAGTTTTGTAAAACATGTGTGTTCCAAAATAATACCTTAGAGACAGCAAGGAGTTGGATTCAGTTTGATTATGTTTGTCTCGTTGAATTTTTTTAATATTCTCTAGTCAAAAACTATCAAATAACCTACATGAAATAAGAATAGAACAACTATTGGTCTTAGAACTCGTTAAAATATGGAGTAGATTTTCTAGTTCAATTCCAAAGCAAAAATCCTATCATACCATTGTGACTAAAGTGGACTTGAATTGCAATCTTGCCTGTAAGCTTGGAAGACAGTATAGCATAGATAGAGGAAGGATTGAAAGTATTAGTATATTTTTATTTTGATCAATGTGTATGTATATGCTTATATAAATAAACATTGCTTTTTCATATTATTTTTTAGGTTGGAATATAAATTCATGGGTTTCGTTATGGCATCTTCCTACATATGTGTCATTATACTTTATTCTTATTCGTTCCCCTCCTCCCACTTGCCCCCTGACCTCTCCAACTGGTTTGCTTTCTTCTAGTTAGCACTCAAGTCTGCCTTTATCCCACATGTATTCCATTATTGTCTATATTTCCCACTTCCCTTATGATATCTTCTTCCCCCCCCATGATCCCCTTTGTAGTCCTGTGACTTACAAACACATATATTATTTTGAATCTAGTATCCACAATAAGTGAAAACATGTGGCATTTGTCTTTCTGATTCTGATTTGTTTTGCTTAATGTAATGATTTCCAGTTGCATCCCTTTTCCTATAAATTACATGATTTCATTTTCTATATGACTTCATAAAATCCATTGTGTATATGCATCACATTTTCTAGATTCATTTATTTGTTGATAGATACCCCGACCCGCAGAGCAACAGCATGGGGCACCGAGACTGAACCTGGAGGAATGAATAGACAGGGGGCACGAAGAAATGGAGACAAGACAGTATTCTGATCAAGTCTCTTTTATTGAGCAATCACACAGTGTTAATATAGTAAAGCAGAGGGTGGGGGAAGGTAAAGGGCAGAGAGAAGGTGGGGGCAGTGGAAGGCGGCAAGTCCCTGCTGGGGAATTTTTACTACAGTCATGAGCCCTGGTGGTTTCACAAGATAAGGAAGTAAAATGTAGAAAAAAATCAGGGCAAGAAAAACATGTTTTTACAAGGCCACCTGGTTGTTTCAAACTGGGGCAGGGGTACACGTAAGGCTTGGCCTCCAACACAGAAGATGGTGATTAACATATAAAACCATAATTGGCTCTCTCCGAAATTCAGGCTTCTCTCTCTGGGATAAGTTGATTGGGCCTTCCGCACCTTGACTCCCCCAGCCTCACTCACCCTCCCATCTGCCCTGCTGGTCTCTCCTCCTAGCCTGGGTCCTGTCCCATTCCTTGTCTTGGTGTCCCAAACATCTGGGGAACCACCACTGCTTCCTGATCCTGTGCATCCAGAACAACTCAGTTCCTTCTCAGGTCCTCAGGGCTGCTCTGGGCCTGGCCCCACCCTCACCTCCCTCTGTCTCACTGGGTCTGCACAACCGGCCAGCCTCTTTGGCAGGGCTGACCTTTAC
>NW_008332852.1:2092639-2096363 GCF_000622305.1 Nannospalax galili
CTTTTCTAATTGTTCTTGGAGATTTTTGATCTTATCTCGAACTATGCTGGATTTGTTGGCGTAGAAACAGCACTTCTCTTGTAAAAACAAGCAGATGCCTCCCTTTTTGGCAGTTAACAAGTCTAGACCTCTTCTGTTTTGAAGGACTACCTCAGCCAGGCTATCAAGTTGTGTCTGGATCTCTATTATGGTTTCTGAGAGAAGTTGAACATCATCAATCAATTGTTGGGAGAGTTTATAGTAGGTGTGGGTGGCCATCCCCAAGCCTGCAGTTCCAGTAGCCAGCCCGGCGGTTACACCGAGTGTTATCATTAAGGGAATCATTTGGACGGCTCTTTTGGGACAGCCTCCCACGTATTCAAAGGTAGGAACGGGGAGGGGCTCACTGCCTAGAATGATATCTAGATCTGGAAATAAGACGGCGAGGGCACACTGACCTGTCCAGTTGACCGGAAGGAAGTTATGTGCCCATTTGCCCCCACAGACAAAGACACTCCCAGCAGGTGGGCAAACATCAGCATCATATGAAACAGAAATGTTTGAGCTGCAGAAAGTTGAATAAATGTTCCCCAAATCGACACGGGAGCCATTTGGGTATGGTGTGGCAAAAACACAGAGCCCGGGTAATATGGGCATGGATTGGACTCGTATGGGAGGAGCTAGGGTGCAATTGTGGGGTGGCTTAAATAGCTCAGACTCTGAGGTATTGGAGATGGTGGAAGCGTTAATGATCACAGCAAGGGGTTTGGGGGGTCCAACCTTTTGGCAGATCCAGCAGTCCTCGGCTATAGAGGGGGCTGTACAGGGTCTCTTATTCCCTGAGAGTTCCTGCCTAGTCCCTGTCCAGGCAAGAATCCCTGTTTTAGCATTTGATGAGTGATTATCTCATTGGGGCTGCACATCAGAAGTTTTATCTGAGATAGAATATCACGACCCCACAGGTTAAGGGGCAGCCCTGGTATGATGTAAGGCTTAACTTGGCCTGTATTTCCTTCCTCATCCTTCCAAGTAAGGATCTTAGAACTCTGCTTAGGGTGGGAGGTCTGGCCTATTCCTTTTAGATGAGTCATGGAAACCGTGCATGGCCACTCCTTAGGCCAGTGTCACTCAGAGATAATTGTAGCATCGGCCCCAGTATCAATGAGTCCCCTAAAGGGCTTATCATCTAGCCACAGGGTGAGCATAGGCCTATCTTCAGTGACTTGTTGTGCCCAATATATCTCTGAAGGCCCAGGCCGTGAAGGCCTTGTAGACCCCACCTCTGCAATCACAGGGTTTTCCATATTGAGCCTCAAGCCTCTTGGCTACTGCATTAGGGTCTCCAAATCCTTGATTGCTTGTTTGTATAGACATGGCCAATAAGATAAATTGGAACATGATAGTTTTAGGGAGGGGAAGAGGGAAAAATGCAGTTACCAGTTGTTTCATGGTGAAGAGGATGAATTTGTTTTTCTCAGTTCCAACTCTTTTATCTGTTGTACTACGTCAAGGATGACAATGGTGACCATAAAGATGAAAACTGCTGTAGCTGCAAGGAAGATGATGGTACCAAGTATTTTCCAGCCGGGGTTTTTCATTTGCCTGAAAGAAAAGAGAATTCCTTCCTCAAGGAGGCGCATTCTTCTTGGACTCATGGTCATGACTGGTTTTCTCCTTCTTTGAAGGAGGAGTGTCGAGGGGTTTGACAGGCGTTCAGGTAGCCATCGTGGACCCTCCTCTTGTGTGTCATCTATACATGCCGCCCCACGTCCCCAGATGAGGACAAGGTCTGGCCCTTTCCATTTATTAATAAGGGGATCCTTCCACATGGCCTTGGCATAATGGTGTTTTGTATCAGGATGCCAAAGGCGGTCAGCAGCGGAAGAGCCTGTAGCATCTAGTTGAAGAAAGTTAAGAATGAACAATGCATGATTTAAAATATTGCGAGGAGAGGTTTTTCCAGGATGTAAGGGGCTGTTTTTTATTTTTTGTATAGTGGCTTCGAGTGTTTGGTGGGCGCGTTCAATTATTCCCTGTCCCTAGGGGTTGTAAGGAATACCTGTAGTGTGTTTTATATGGAATTGGTGGCAAAATGTCTTAAATGCCTGGGAGGTGTAGCCAGGCCAATTGTCTGTTCTAAGTCTTGTTGGTTTGCCCAGGACTGTAAAACACTGAAGCATGTGTGCAATTACATTTTTAGATGCCTCCCCAGCTTGGGGTGTGGCAAAAATAAAGCCACTAAAGGTGTCTATGATGACATGAACGTATTTAAGCTTTCCAAATTCAGCAACATGAGTAACATCCATCTGCCAAATCTCATTTGGTAAGATTCCTCATGGGTTGACACCCAAGTGGGGAACCGGTAACATGGTCACACATCCAGGACATTGCTTAACTATCTGGCGGGCCTGTTCCCTAGTAATTTTGAACATGAGACGTAGGGTGTTAGCATTAAGATGGTGCAGGGCATGTGCCTGCTGCACCTCAGAAATAGGGTTGGTTTGAGCTAAGAGTGCAAGGCGGGTATTTGCATCAGCCAAGGAATTGCCCTGAGTCAAAGGCCCAGGGAGATCAGAATGGGCTCTTAAGTGTCCAATGAAAAAGGGGACCTTCCTTTCATGTATTAAATCTTGTAATTTGCAAAAAAGAGGGACAGCATTAGTGGAGGGTTTTATATAGGGAGCAGTTTCCAAAAGTGGTATGGAGGAGGCTACATAGGCACTGTCTGTATAAAGATTAAATGGGGAGTGGGAGAGTCTGACAAATACCTGAATAACAGCATATAACTCTACAAGCTGGGCGGATTTAAAAGGGGATTGTTCAGTAAACTCTTGATTATCTATAATATAGGCAGCGGTTCCATTGGAGGATCCATCAGTAAAGACTAGCGCTGCATCAGGAAGGGGTCTGGAGGAGGTGATGATGGGAAATACAAAGGGATGTAGCTGGGCAAACTGCAGCAACTTGTTGGCAGGAAAATGGTTATCAATCTTGCCATAAAAGGATGTGAGGGTAATGACCCATTCGTCATCTGTCTTTATAAGCCAGTTTAACTGGTCTCAGGTATAAGGAAGTATCAGGTGGTCAGGGTCTCTACCAAAATACGTCCAGCTCTTCTCTCTCCCTGCTTGAATTAGTTTAGTAACTAGAAGGGGATAAGTGAGAAGCACCTTGGAAGGGGAGGCAGGTAAGTGTATCCATAGGAGGGGATTCTCTTGCCATAATACCCCGGTGGGTGAGTGTGGAGTGGGACAAATTATCAGGGAGAAAGGCTTGTTATAGGCCATATAGGTGACCTGTTGTTGTTGAATGGCCACTTCAACTATTTGAAGTGCCTTTGAGGCAGCAGGGGTTATGTGTCGGGGGGATAAGGGATTTGTTTCTCCTTGAAGTATATCAAAGAGTGGTTTAAGTTCTGCAGTAGTAAGCTTTAAGTATGGCCGTAGCCAATTTATGTCTCCCAGAAATTTTTGGAAATCATTAAGCGTCTTAAGATGAGAGGTTTTTAACTGTATTTTTTGCATTTTTATTTGTTTATTATGTAATTCAAACCCAAGATAATAATAGGGTTCCTGGAGTTGGATCTTATCAGGGGCAATCTTTAGGCCAATGGCCTCTAACTGTTGTGTAAGGTACTGACTGCATTCAAGGACTTCAGAGGCAGATGCTCCTGCTAGAAGGATGTCATCCATATAATGAATTATATATATATTAGCCCATCGTGCGTGGGTGGGGTCTATAGCTT
>NW_008332852.1:2096963-2114546 GCF_000622305.1 Nannospalax galili
CTCTGAGGAGGGAGCTAAATTCCTGATCTGTGCTGGTGGGGTGAACCTGATAGCCCCAGGGTTCAATCCCTTTGATGGGGCCAGGGGCTGGCCCCGTGAGAAGTTTCCCTGCCTAGGGGCTAGGGTTTTTCCTTCATTATTAGTTTTAGAGCGGCATTCATTGGCCCAATGGTGCCCCTTTTTGCACCTAGGGCAAATGGTCTTGGGCAAGCCGCGTGGGGCTTTGGACCCAGCAGGGCATTCTTTAGAAAAGTGACCAGGTTGTTTGCAATTGAAGCAAGTTTTATCCCTAGTAAAATTTTGAAAGGCAGCTCCTATCATGAGGCCCATTGTATGGGCTGTCCCAATTGCTGAACATAGTTTAATGTAGTCAGAAAGAGGGCCCTCCCTGTGGGGCCTGATGGCTTCTTGGCATGCTGAATTAGCATTTTCATAGGCCAAGTGTTTAACAAAGGCACTATCTTCAGATTCCCCGACTAATCTTTCAGCTGTGCTGGTGAGGCGGCTGATAAAGTCAGGTATGACTCATCCGGCCCTTGGCATATCTTAGCCAGTGAGGAAGTGGCGGGCCTCTTAGGCAGAAGACGCCGCCATGCCTTGAGTGCAGCATTCTGTATCTGAGCTAAGAGGCCCGGGGGAAAGGCAGCCTGTATCTCATTGGAGTCATAGGGGCTGCGACCCAAGAGTTTGTCTCGGGTCCAGGAGTGTGACTCCTTATTCTCTTTGTTGCGCTGCGCAGTTTCCCTAGTTTTCCACAAAGTCTGTATGCCATAAAACATAATCCCCTCCTGACAAGGTGGCCCACGCCAGGGAAAGCCAATCATTGGGCGTGAGCCAGTTTTCACTTATATTTTCAAGGAGGGCTAGTGTGTACGGGGCAGTAGGCCCGTAGCTTGTCACGGCCAATTTCAGCTCCTTTAATTCTTTAAGTCTCAATGGGCTGTGTTTACTTCGGGCGGCTGGGGTCTTAAATTCCTCATCACTATCTGACCCACTTCCCTCAGAGCCAGAACATTCATCACAGGGCCCTGGGCCCTCAGATGGCTCGATTTCAGTTTCCTCAGAGAGGCCAGTTTCATTTTTATCATGGCTCCGGGTAACAGGAAAAGTTAAAATAGGAGCCTTGAGCCTTTTATGTTTTTGTTTCTCAGTTTTTAATTTGTCTCTCTCTCTAGGAGAAATGGTCAGGGTAAGTAGCTCGGCATCAAGAGCCTGTATTTCCTTGACTAATTGCAGATGTTCCCTCTTTTGTTCAAGAATATTACGAAGAGAGGAAACATCTTGGGTAAGGGAAACTTTGGCCCAATGAAGGGGATCTGAACATGGTGTTTTTGAAAGGGGGAAGTTATAATTATAAGGTGGTGGCCTAGAGCCTTCAGAAGGTTCTTTTAGTTCTGAATTTTGGTAAGGAGCAAGGTTGGGGTAGATTCCCTCCTGTGTGGGGAGTCCCTATTAATGTTGGTCTGTTCAGGTTCAAGGACTGGGAAGTTGTTCTTCTCTTCTACTACTTGTGATTCAGGTGGGCTCTCGCTCCCGGGGGGCAGTTCCTCGCACGGCGTTGTTACACGTGCTCCATCCTTGAGGACTTCCTCTCCCCTTTTAATGATTTCCTGAATATCTGGGTCTAAGGTATGGGTTTCAAGGATTTCTCGGATAAGGTTCCAATAAGAAAAGGCAGTTACAGGAACCTTCTCAGGTCCAAAGGTCCGATAATAATCCTGAAGTGCATCGCCTACTCTTTTCCATCTTTTTTGGTCGATTGTCCCTTCCAGGGGGAACCAAGGGCATGTATCATGAATAAAGGAGAAAAATTGTTTAAGATCTTTTCCTGAAACTTTAATCCCTCGTGCTCTGAGGGACTCCTTGAGTCCCTGAAGAAATTGTCCCTGAGAATCCAAAGAGTTGCCCATGCTGTCTGAGAATCGCCCTTGCATGAGCCTCGCCGGTCAGTATAAGTGCTGACACACACCCGACAGACCCGGTCGCCTGTTAGTAACCGTAGATCTTCAGTGGATGGCTTAGAAGGAACAAGTACATTGCTCCTCCTACTCCAAGCAAGCTGGCAATTTCTCAGGAGCTGGGGTCCCTTCCTATTGTGGGACTGAGAATCTCAAGCACTAACAATGCCTATCTATTGGGTGCGTCAACTTTACCTTCTCTTCTACCGATCTGTCTCACGGCGGTCGTTCCGTGGCGATCTCAGGGGTTGGTGGGGGGTGCCTGCACAGGCTCTCTGTGGTTGATGTTCCTCTCGGTGGTTTTCCTCGAGCCCCACATTGGGCGCCAGAGATGCCCCGACCCACGGAGCAGCAGCATGGGGCACCGAGACTGAACCTGGAGGAATGAATAGACAGGGGGCACGAAGAAATGGAGACAAGACAGTATTCTGATCAAGTCTCTTTTATTGAGCAATCACACAGTGTTAATATAGTAAAGCAGAGGGTGGGGGAAGGTAAAGGGCGGAGAGAAGGCGGGGGGAGTGGAAGGCGGCAAGGCCCTGCTGGGGAATTTCTACTACAGTCATGAGCCCTGGTGGTTTCACAAGATAAGGAAGTAAAATGTAGAAAAAAATCAGGGCAAGAAAAACATGTTTTTACAAGGCCACCTGGTTGTTTCAAACTGGGGCAGGGGTACACTTAAGGCTTGGCCTCCAACAGATAGACATCTAGGCTGGTTCCATTCCCTAGCCATTGTGAATACTGAAGCTCTAAATGTGAATGTGCAAGCATCTCTGTGGTATGTTGGCTTAAAGTCTTTCATGCATGTAACCAGGTGTTATAACTAAATCATATGGTAGTTCTGTTTTTAGTTTTTTTGAGGAAACTTCAAACTGATTTTCACAGTGGCTGCACCAGCAGAGAATAAGTGTTCCTCTTTCTCTACATCCATAACCAAGATATGTTTTCATTTGTTTTCTTGATGATAGCCATTCTGTTTGATGAAATGATATCTCAGCACAGTTCACGTTTGCAGGTCTCCAATGGCTGAAGATGTTGAACACTTTTTCAAGTATTTTTCGGCGATTTGTATTTCTTCTTGTGAGAACTATCTATTTAATTCATTAGCCTATTTGTAAATTAGATTATTTGGCCTTTCAGTATTTAATGCTTGAAGATCTTTATATATCCTAGACACAAATACCCTGTCTGATCTGTGGTTGGGAAAGATTTTTTTTTCCCATTGTATAGACTATCCCTTTCCTCTGCTGATGGTTTCTTCTGCTGTGCAGAAGCTTTTGAATTTCATATAATTCAAGTCCTTAATTCTTGAGTTTATTTCCTGGGCAATTGGAGTCTTGTTCAGAAAAATCCTGCCTTGTACCTATATAATGAAATGTATTCTCTATGCTTTCCTCTAGCAGTTTCAAGGTTTCAGATCTTATGTTAGGGTCTTTGAATAGAGTTTGGTGCAGGGTAAGAGACAGAGATCTAGTTTCATCATTCCATATATGGAAGCCCAGTTTTCCAAGCACCATTTGTTAAAGAGGTTGTCTTTTCTCACTCTCCCTTGCTTTTTCATGTTTCTCAAGTTTCTGTGTTATGTTGGACATCTATAAACATCTCTTCTGGATCATTGTGGGGGAGTCTCTAATGAGCAGCCTACTCTTAAACACTCAATCCCCAGTCCTAATTGGTAGGTGGAAGACAAAGTACTGCCACAGCAATAGCATTAAATCATATAAGAAATAGAAATATAATTAAAATCAATTGCAGCCCACTAATGCATCATCAATGACCATAAAACTAAAAATGGAAAACTACTATAGAATTTGCCATGAAGTTAAAAATCATTTAAGAGATGTGTGAAGACAGTAAAGGAGTAAGATAAAGGAAAGAAACAAGGAAAGAGGAGAAGTGGAGAAGATTAAATGAAAGACAAAAAAGAGTAGAGATGTTATATAGGGTAGAGAAAAGAGCAAGCAATTAGAAAAATAAAATGAAAAAAAAGGAAAAACATTGATTTTTCAATAATGAAAACAGAAACAAAATCAGATAAATATAATAAGGGGAATAAAATATAATTAACGCTTTAAAAAACAATAAGGTATGGGCTGGAAAGATGGCTCAGTGGTTAAGAGCTTGGGATGTTCTTGCAGAGGACTTGGGTTCAGTTCCCAGCACCCATATGGTGACTAACAACCATCCATAACTCCAGTTCCAGAGGATCCAAAGCCGTCTTCTGAACTCTGTGGGCATTGCGTCCATGGGTGCACTTACATACATGCAGGCAAAACACTCATACACATAAAACAAAGGTAAATAAATCAATTTTTAAAAAAAACTCAAAAAGGTGAAGTAAAAATAGTACTAAATATACAAGGGGGAAGGAAGAAACAGGTCAAAAAAGCAAGGCAGTAATAAAGTAAAGGAAAAAATATTGCCCAAAAGTGGCCAAAAAAAGAGAGAGAAAGGCATAAGCAAAATTAGATGAGTATACAAAGGGTCAGTACAGTAAAAACTCTGCTTTCAAAACAGGGACTCACAAAAGCTAAAAAGAAAGATGCGGCAACAGAGCAACTTCTCTTGCGGTCTTCAAAACCTGGAGACTTCTAGTTACATGCACCAAGGTAAGGGTCAATTGAATTTGATTCTTGTCTTGCCTGTGGTTCATGCTGTTGCTTTGTGTGGACAAGTGTCTGACGTCCACCAGAGATGTCTTCTCAGTGGTAGCTTTCCTTTCCTGTGTGCCATAGGTGTCTGGTGGCCACACTGAGTTTTGCATTCTGTGGGATGATCAGGTTCTCTCATCCTCCTTAGACTCCCCAGATCATATCCTCCGGGATGGTTAATGTTTTAGCTCCTCTTGCATTGGGAATGCAGGGAGCATTGAGATCCATACAGGTAGAGGAACTGTCTTCCTACTTCAGGATCTTCTGCACCCTGTGGGTACTGATGCCCCTGAGAGTTTTGGATTTTTTAATGTATATTTTTATTGAATCGCTGTGCATTTTATACAAAACATCTTAATCATCATTATACCTCCTCCCCATCCATACTCCCTACACCCCCTGCACCAGATTTCATGCTCTGTCATATATGTTAAGGCCTATCGAGTCAAGTTTGTGCACCTAGAAATCCCTCAGTGCAAGTTCATCCACTGGGGTCTAGTCAGCCTACCTTGAGTCTCTCCCTTAAAGAAGATCAACTCTCCCTCACTCAGCAGAAAGCAGCTGTGAATAGTTCTTCAACTAAGGTTGGGGCTTGCTGCCCGTTTTCACAGTTCTATGCTGGGTTTTTATCTGACTGAGTTTGCATGAGTCTTGTGTGTGCTGACACCATTGCTGTAAGTGCATATGGACAAGGTCCCAGGAGCCTGTAAGACTCTGTTTCCTTATGGTCATGCACCACCCCTGACTCCTACAATCTCCCCGCCCCCATCTCTTCTGCAATGGTCCCTGAGCCTGGATGGGTGGAGTTTAATATAGGAGTCACGTCCAGGGACCCACACTCTGCAGACTCTTATTCTCTACACTTTGGCCATTTGTCATCTTTTGTATTCATTCCCCTGTTAGTGTTTTGTAGGCTTCAAAATCCTCAAGTTCTGCAGCAGTGAATAACAGAAGGCCAGTGTTACGCTCAGAGCTTGTTAAACTCCAGGATTCTTCTTATATCAGATCTGCTCCTGGCCAGTGAGATTAAGGTTATTTCTTCCTATGCCTGTCCCAGGGGACATGCTCATTCTCATGCCAGCCTCATTCTTCAGTTTCTCGGTGTCCAGTTCTCCTCTCCAAAACTGTCTCTCTGGGGTTTCCTCACCCAGGACCTGCTGCAGGCTACTCTCTAACCTGTGGGCATTCCCTGATCTCAAGTCCCCAGGGTGGCTTAGGTCTTAATTATAGATTTTCTCTCAAGATGGCACCTGGTTGTTGCCCTCTGAGTAGCATGGTTGACAAATGCAATTTCTCTCCTCTACTGATCCATCACTAGAAGAATCACTATCTTACCAAAACTGGAAACAGGAATTGAGGCTTATGAGGGCCATGGGCTTGTCCCAAGTGCAGAACTTCCCAACTTTCCTCTGACTTACTTTTAGATAGCATCTTCTGAGCCCCCTCCCCACCAGGAACTGTTCCACCCAGACTGTGTTCCCCTTGATTCTCGGCCCCCCCTTTCATTTTTCTGTACTCCTTCCCAGTGTCTTTTCCACTTCTAGTATTTCTGAAGCTCTTTCCTCTCTTTCTCTCTTTGGGACAAAGTCACCTTTCATTTTTCTGTACTCCTTCCCAGTGTCTTTTCCACTTCCTTCTAGTATTTCTGAAGCTCTTTCCTCTCTTTCTCTCTTTGGGACAAAGTCTGCTTTTTTCTTATTTTGACTCCCTCCCTGGCTCACTCAGAGGTAGCTCCTAATCCACCGCCTTACCTAGAAACCTCTCTTCATACAAACTTTCTACTTTTCAAAATTTCCAACTGTATAGAAACATATTTGTGGGGGAACAAGTGGCATATTCTTTGTGCTCCAGACTGCTAGGTACCTTTCTCAAAAACATTGTTAATAAAATATTTTTATATCCTAATTTATTTGAAAGTTCAACTTACATTCTCAAACCTCATACCATCATCTTTTTCTCTTACCCTAGACTTTGTCCTCTCCTAACATAGATATCATAATTTAAATTATGTTTTTCTTTATTATCTCTCCTCCTTAATAGAAAGCACATTTCACAAGGACTAGAATATTGTTATGTTTTGTCCACGTATCTTACAGGCTTAAAACAGTCCAATGAGAACCTGTTGAATCCAGTGGATACATGGCTGAATATATCCAGAAAACTTCATACTTATTAAAGTACATGAATATTTATCTCTTTTGCTTCATAATATTTTTTACCCAGTAGGCATATAGCATAGTAAATTTCACTTTCTTCAATAAATAAAATCTCTCAAGATTTCTCAAAGTTTAGTATATGGTGACTTCTTTTATTTCTTTCAACTGATACATAGGCATCTACTTCCCTAATAAAGTTTCTTTATATTCTACTCTTGATGTACGAGTAGGCTGTTTGAAATACTTTGCTATTGCACGCAATGCTATAATTAATTCTCTTATGTGGCTTTTTATCCATGCAGATTATTACACTTGTACTTATCTCCATAAAATTATATGAACATTGTAAATTGTGATTAATGCTATCAAATTTCTCTATAAAGGAATTTTCATTTAACAGGAAGCATTATCAACATATCCATTTTACAGCCTTTAGCCAGCACAGTGTGCTATGAATATCTGGTAAGTGAAGATGGCATGTAAGCACCTCTGTGGTTTGGACTGCTACAATATGAATAGAATGGTGCTTATCAAGTTTTCATAGGGTATACCAAGTGATGTTCATCTTTTCTTGTTGATATATAAGAACTCTTTGTTTTTTTAAAGAAAATTGGTATATCTGTTGGTCTTCTTTCAATAACTTTCATTTACTTTTTTGTGTTTTATATACTTTGAAGAATTTTTTTTAATTTCCTTTACATCAAAAACATCATGGATTGGGATGGAAGAAATGACTCAGCAATTAAGGGTGCTTACTGCACAGTCACGAGGATGGGAGTTCAGATTTCAGCACTACATACACAGTAATAAAATGATTATCCTGTAAATGCCTGAAACAGAGGGATCCGAAACCCTTTTCCGGACTCCATGCATGTACAGGCATGTACACCCTCAAACACATGTGCATACACTCATACATTCACACAGACAGGCACACACACATAAATAAGTAAATAAAAAGAAACAAAATTATTTAAGAAACTCACTACAGATTGACTTAGTTTTTCTTTTATAGGCTCTGAGTTTTGGTCAGGCTTTATTTATAGCTAAACAAAATTATTTTTGAAATTCTATTGTCAAATTCTAATGTCAATTCTAAGACTCTCATAACTGTGTGATTACTTTTTAAAATTTTTTTTCATTATTTTTATCTTATTTTTCCTCAGGTCTATTGAGGCCTAATTAATAAATTAAAATTCCATATATTTATAGTATACAACATGACTATTTGATATATATATATATATATAATATTCCAAGGCATTACAATTCAAGGTGATAAAAGGCATTAAATCCTACTTTGACGAGATCAGGTGTATTCAGAGTGGTATGGCCATAGATTTAAACCTTACTTTGAATACATAGTTTATAGTATAGTAAATAAATTGCTTATCTTCCAGTGAAACTGAACAAGACATATACAAACTACTTACCAACTTTACATTAGTATGATGTCATTACATAAAAATAATACCAGACAGCAATAACTATTAATAAAAGGATACTTGCTGTGTTCATTTTGTTAGTCAAGTTTTGGGAAAGATGTTTTTAGATATGTTGTAGGTTGGAATGAGAGGTGCCAATGACATGAATTATCCTTCAAATTAGATTCATTAGGAGAGTTCCAGCCTCACACTATAGGCTGCATCATGGAATCCTGAAGGGAAAGAGAGACAGAGGGTTCAGTTCCAGTGAACAAAGGAATTTCTTGCTCTTGCATGTTTTCTAGTGTGGGAAAGTTTCCATGAAACATAACTTATCCTGCATGCTAGGAGTCATAGAAGCTCCAGAAGTAGAGTAGTCATGAAGGTACCAGTAAAGCTACAAATCAAAGTTTCCTCAGGCCCAGGTAGCGGGGGGGCCTGGGCTACATCTCTTCAAGGCTGCAGCACCTAGTTTTTTTTAAAGGAGCAGCATCATAAAGTTGCAAGACTATGATATAACTCTTTTATTAATGCACATTGCATAACACTCAGTTGTCATTTGGTTCTTCTAGCCCTAAAAGGAAGCTGAGATGTTTTCTTCCAATCTTTTAGGATTATAGGAAGTACAAGTAAAGAAAAAAGTTGATTAAATGAGGGTTATGTGGAGAAGTGTTGAGACTTAACCAGGAGGCTAATAGAGAACTCTTACGTAATCTGATTAATTGATACAGATTAAAAATATGGACATCCAAATTCCCAAAGAGTGCCCCAGCCATCTCTTCCCCACTGAAACTCAAAGCTGACAAAGCCTCCAGTACCTTCTCAGCTTTGTGTGGGTTGGAGGAGGCCCTCAACTGTAAAAATGGTGGCCAAAACCAAAGGGGGAAATCAGCTTAGAGAAAACAGGGTCTAAAGAGAGTGCAAAATAATAATCTGAAAACCACATACAAGTTACACAAGAAAAATACTTTCATACAAAGAAAATAAAATGTCTGCAAGAAAGGAATAGCAATCCTAGGAGATTCTATGGCCTGACTCCTCACAACATCTACAGATTCATAATCTTCCTCATATTGATTGTACTAGTTACTTTTCTGTTTCTGTAATAAAACACCATGACCAAAAGCTACTTATGGAAGGAGTTTGTTTCGGCTTAGAGTTCCAGAGGGATGAGTCCATCATAGTGGGGAGGTATGGCAAAGGTGAGAACTCACATCCACAACCAGACATCAAGCAGAGTGAGCAAACTGGAAGTGGGGCAAGGTTATGAGCTCCCAAGGCCCCCAGAGATATGTTTTCTCTAACAAGCCTTTCCTCCTAAAGATTCCATGACCTCCCCCAAACAGTGTCATAAATTGGGGACCAAGTGCTCAAATACCTGAGCCTATTGGGGACATTTCTCATTCAAATTACCATATTGATTATCATTAAATTCTGTTCTATAAATTCATACTGGCAGGTGTATAACATAGGATCAAGAAAAATCATTTTCCCTTAAAAGTAGTTTGCATATAATGTCTAAATTATTTTTGTGGTACTTGGGGATTATATATGAGGCTTTGTATACAGTCCATCACTGAGCTACTTCAGCAGTCCCTAAAATATTTTTCAATCATAAATTTAGTGTTGCAATTTGGAAGCAAGAGCCTAATAATTAAAAAAAAAAGAAAACCCAGTCACATGTTGACACATACCTTTAATCCCAGCACTTGGAAAGCAGAAGCAGACAGATATCTGTAAGATCAAGGTCAGCCTGCTCTATATAGTAAGTTCCAAACCAGCTGGGGCTGCAGGGGAGACCCTGTCTCCAAAAATAAATAAATAAATAAATAAAATAAAAAAGAAAAGAAATTATGTTGGTTTGGGGATGTGGTAAAAGAAGGTTTTTCCCTAGGACCAATGACCTCTCCAGCCATGTGTATTTGACTACATTTACAGTACTGCACATATGCTTCCTCCCATTGAACGGATCTTAATTCCAATTAGACAGTTGTTGATTACCCCAAGAATAAAAGTGCCACTGCTGCACCAATAGAGATAGTTGTTGTTTATCAGGCTTCACAGCTGGGTAGGACCATTGATTGATTTTCTCTCTCGGCAGTTTGTATAGTATCCTCTGAGACCATGAGTGCTAGTCTTCAAGGAGGAGGCTTCCAGGTCATTTCCAACTCGATTGTTCCAAATCCTGTGTCTGCAATGTGGCCTATCTTCAGCAATAGGGGCTTACCTTTACGTTCTGGGTGCCAATCAAGGGCTGTGGCAATAGCCTGTGTTATTTTGGAAGTCTTTTGGACTACCCTAACCAACAACTCAAATGGAAATTTCTTCTGCCCCAGCCCTGTTTTTTGTTATCTAGCCTTCAGCTACACACATGTACATGCATGTTTATTATATGTGTATTTTTCAATAGGACTTTGAACTAATCCATTTCCCTCTGGTTTTTTATACCATCTACGCATTATTTATCTCTCCTCTCACTCCCTTATATAACCCTCCTTTCTCCCTCCTCAGTTAAAATAGCCCCCCCTTTTCTCCCTTAATAATACCTCTCTCCCACTGTCCCCCCGTCTCTTGAGGTCCTACTTCCCCTTCATCCACATAATTCATTTCCATTTTCCTGGATCCTGCAGTTACATCAGGATATATACTCACATTTGTGGATGGGGAACTAAGATCCATAAATAGAGAAAACATATATCATTTGTTTTTCTGAGTCTGTGTTATTTCACTTAGTATAACAGTTTCTAGTTCCATCCATTTATCTGAAAATTTCATGATTTCATCATTCGTTACTGCTGAGTAGAACATCATTGTATAACTGTATCACATTTTCATTATCCATTCATCAGCTGAGGTATATTGAGGTTGTTTCCATTGCTTAGCTATTATGAAAAAAGCAGCAATAAACATGGCTGTGCAAGTACCTTTGTAGTAGGTAAGTCAGGGATCATTGCAGAAAAGGAGATGGGAAAGATTGTAAGAGCCAGAGGAGATAGATGACCGCAAGGAAACACAGTCTTCTAGACAGCTGGTCATTTACTCATATGAACTCAGAGCAACAATGACAGAATGTACAAGTCCTATGCAAGCTTAAACCAGGCGAAATTCCAGCATAGACATGGGGAAGTGGTTAAGAAATCCCAACCCAATCTGAAGAACTTTTGGCAATTGATGGCTGCTGGAAAGGGGAAAGACAGTGATTTACAGGGTTGGAATGCAAGTGTGAATGGATGGCTCTACACTGATGGACACTGGGGAGTACAAACCATTCTCACTCAGGAATACAAATCATATACATATATATATATATGTATATATATGAGTTTATTACATTGGGCAGGGGACAGGTGCAGGAGGTGGGGAGAGGTGGGAAGACAGGTGGGGAGAGAGGAGGGGATCTAAATGCCATCAAGCTATATTGTATAAAAATCACAAAAATTCAATAAATAATACAAAAATAAGAGAAGTACATCTTTGAAAAATAGGAGGTAGGAACTAGGGTTGACTATTTGGCTCTTTGATCTTATAAATTTGAAGATATTTTAAAGATAAATTTAAAAGGTAAATTAAGTGAAAATTTAGGGGAGAGAAAAAGGGGAGTTAGGGAGAACCAGGTTTGTGCAAAGCGAGAGAACTGTTTATTGGACACATTCCCTTTTATAGGTTATATTTACTTTGGGGATTAAAATGTAACAGGGAAGTGGTTTGTACATCTGGTGTTCTGTTTTGAACATGCCTTCGACACAGTATTGTATAGGTATCAAAAAAACTCATGTAAACTGAAGGTGAGGGGACAACATCAATGTCTTCGTAGTTTATTTTAATCAGGCTAAGGGCATCCTTAAACTACTACCAGTCTTTAACATCTACAAAGCACAGTGAAGTGAGTTCTGTTTGAAAGGGTCTGTAATCCTTGTAAATCTGAAACTGTTGACATTGCCTATGACTCTGAAAATCATGTCTAAATGATCAGTGCAGACTTCAGTGCCTGAAGCAACAACTAAGCATGGAGTCAACCATTCAAGAGAGGATGAGCACAAGAAAGCGCTCAGTATTTCCCAAGTACCAGACACCATTCTGAGAGCTTTACATATTTATCTCCTTTAATCCTCACAGCAACACTCCTGAGTGGATGTTCTTCCCCTTGTATTTAAGATAAAGATGGCTGAGGAGTTAATTAAAGTCGTACACCAAGGAAAGCAGCTGAGCTGAGCTGAGCTAAGCTCTGTGCAGCTGATTCTTTGTATGATGTCTTATTCGCTTTTTCACTAGTTGTGAGTTCAGGCTCTGAAGAAAAATAAATGTAATGGACATTGGCAAAGCAGGAATGTTTAAGGTGATGTTTAAAGGATTAAAAGGGAATTTTTCACTACACAGTAGATCCTGTATATTAGTTCTTTTCTGTTGCTATAATGACAATTCTGAGGTTGGGTGCCTTATATAGCAGAGAGTCTCCTGTCAATGAGTTAAAAGTCCAGCATTGGCAGTTTCATTGATTTGGCCTCTGATGAGGTTCCCTTGGCCACGTCACATCGTGGTGGATGACACAAAGTACAGAGCACACACAAGAGAAAGAGATTATGTCGTGCTCTGGTTTGCTTTTCTGTAGCTGTGATAAACACAATGGCCATGAGCAACCTGGGGAGGAAAGGATTTATTTCAGCTTACACCTTCAGGTCATGATCCATCATCAAAGGATGTCAGGACAGGCACTCAAGGCTGGAGCAGAGGCACAAACCATGGAAGAAAGCTGCTTACTGGCTTGCTTCAGGCTTCAAATAGCCTTCTTACACAGCCCAAAACCACACCTGCCCAGAGATGGCATCACCTACAGAGTTGGGCCCACCCACATCAATCAATTGTCAAGACACAGCCATAGGTCAGTCTGATCTGGGCAATCCCCCAACTGAAACTCTTTCAGATAACTCTGGGCTGTGTCAAGTTAACAATTGATGCCAACTAGGACATATAGTGAGATAGGAATTCAGAGACTGGGAAGAAGCCAATCTTGCTGTTTTATAACAAGTTCTGACAAGAATTCACCAGGGTTCACCTTAATCTCTTCAAGGGTGTATTGTCAGTGACCTAAAGCCACTGCTAGACTTCACCTCTTAAAGGTTTCACTGCCACAGTGATGACCAAGCCTTCAACTCACAAACTCTCAAAGCATATCCAAACCATATCAGCTCCTTTTGTTTCTTCTGGAGAAATCCTTCTATGAAATTAAGTGGTAAAAGCTATCGTTCTAAAACGTTGGCTAAATTTGTTTTCTCCCCCTATCTAGAAGCTTTTGAGAGGGAACTGACACTGATTCTAACCACTCCAACAGCTATCAAAATACTTGAAAGCAAATCCTGAATCCATCACTCTAGAGTCCAGCCTTGGCAGACAAAAGAAAAATGAGGAGGAACCCAGTAGAGGGATGCTTTTAGAAGCTCTTGTCAAGAAATTCCAATGGCCTCTCATATGAACATTTGAAAATTGGCTTGTTCTGACTTCTTTCCCTGTCTAGAACTTATAATGCTAATTACTCTTGCCTTCACTTCTCCTTCACATCTCCTATTCATGATTCAAGGACTTTCTTTCCCCTTAGAGACAAGAGTTAGGCAATTTGGAAGTCTTTTAGATAGACCCACTAAGGGGTACTCCAATTTTCTCACCCTGCATCTCTGTTCAGCATGGAAGAAGCCAGAGCGGTCTGCATCCTGATTCCCTATTGGCAATCTAGGTAACCTCTTCAGAGGATGCTGTGATAAGAATAGGGGGTAGGAATTGGCTAGTCAGTTAGGGTAAAAAGACCTCAAAGAAAAGTAGCCAGTCTCTTGCCTAAAAGTCAAAATGTCCTTGGGCCTGTTAGCAACATACTCTGTTCCAAAAGCCAAAAATGTTGAAAGCATTTGGGAGCTTGTATCTAATCCTTAAAAGATTTTAGGGTTACCTCTTCAGAGCGAAGAATATTAGAGTAGCCAAAAGCCCCATAAAATAAATCCAACCTGTTCAGATACTTCAGACTTCATCTAGCTTTGCTATTTTTCTTTTAGGGAAAATCCAGGAAGTATTAGGAATTCATCTATAACTATTTGTAAAATGTCTGAGGACTGGGAAAACCCAAACTTCTGTTAGATAGAAACACCCTAAAGTTTGCATGTGTTCTTATGGGAGAAAGGGAACTTCTGTGTCCTTGACTTTTTTTAAACTGAAAATGTTAAATTAACATTTTTGTAAAATGACTCTGCCATGAAAAATAGTTGGTGTGGTCTTACCCAAGCCTGCTTTAAAGAGAGGAAAATGTATTTTTCTCAGTAAATCACTTAAAAATGATCTTAGAATTACAGCACTAAGAGAGCTCTTGTTAAAAAAAAAAGAGAGAGAGAGAGAGAAAGAAAGAAAGAAATGAAGTGGTTAAAATACTGGGCATGTGTAAAAATTTGCTTCACACCTTGGGCATCAGAAGCACATCTAATTGAAAATAGAGCCGAACCTGTACTAATAACAGTCACACAAACTCCAGAATAAATTTCAAATCCCACAGAGATGGAGGATTGTGAGACAAGTACAGAGGCTTTGCTAATAGTAATTCTTCACTGAATTAATCAGGGCTAATCTCTTGCTCTGACAGATTTCGTGGCCCTGTAGGGTGAGAGGAAACATAAAGAATCTTTCCTGGCATTGACAAAGGCTTTCGTTCCAAGCTAACACACTTGTAAGAAAGCAGCCCTGGCCTGTTATGTGGGTAGCTAAAAGCAAGCAAGCAATGAACATATTTTATTCATCTGAAATGCAAGTTTCTCTGAGATGGAAAAAGTGAGGGGGCTTTAGCAGGAGGGACAAGGTCAAAGTTAATCCTAGAATTTTGGGCATCTATGAATAGTAGCATCTCAAATTTGTAAGGTTCATTGAAGATCAGAAATAGAGCAGGATCTGCTGTCAAGGAAAGTGCTCACAGATAAAGACTCATGGGCAACTCAGGGTCTCCCAAGCATCATCCTGAAAAAAACACGCTCAGGTATTACATCCACATCTCCTGTTCCTTCCTGTTCTGACTCACAGCTACCGCCCTAGCTATACCACATTTCAAACGAAGTGACACAATATTTCCTCTCTCACAGATACCTATGTCTCCTAAGCCCCAGCTTAGGTTTCCTTGGCATCAAGCAACTAAAAAGCATAGGTTCTTGCTTGTTTCATGTTCAGACATCTTTCTGCTGACTGTATTGAGTCAGAAGTCTTTGGGCAGCATCCACCTATTTATCCTAATGCTGCCCAAAGTGGGCCTAATGCTGGCCTCAGTGATCTATATGCCATCCATACTGCAGAGCAAGCATTTGATATCACATCATTTTCCAGATTTTTTTGTATTATATTCACATACACATGAGACCTACTAAAACATGTCAATATAGGACTGGAGAGATGGCTCGGCAGGCAAATGAACTTGCCGACAAACCCAACAACCAGAGTTCAATCCCTAGGGCCCACATGATAGGAGAAAACTGACTCCCTCAAGTTGTCCTCTGACCTTCATACGTATGCCATGGCACATGTGCACACACACACACACACACACACACACACACACACACACACTAAATGTAGAGTTTTTAAAAATTTTATTTATTATTTTTATTTTAGGTGTATGAGTGTTTTGCCTGAATGTAGGTAGGTGCATCCATATTGTGCAATGGCCACAGAGGTCAGAAGAGGGTGTCGGATCCCCTGGAACTGGAGTTAAGGATGGTTATTAGGCACCATGTGTTTGCCTTTAACTGCTGAGTCATCTCTCCAGCCCCAGAAGGGTTTGGGGACAAGTTAGCTATACCATAACTTAAAATACAGGCAGTCTGATTCTACCTGAAGGTCATAATCAACAACAGGTACCAAATGTTCATCTGAAACACTGGGCCTTAAAAGCAAACCCCTTTAAGACTAATTCAATTGATATTGATGCTTACTTGACTACCAGTGTGTTTACACTTCTACGAAACCTTGGGTTCCTCCCACACTACGCCCACACTCTGATTTTGGACAAAAGCACCCATTTGTCACTTTGCCTTTCATTCCCGTAGTAAGTCTTTTCAACTGTTTCAACCATTTTTCTTTTCAGACGCTTTCTAATCCTGATTGATTATCTGAAAGTATTTTGAGTTCCCCTTGGGTAAATTTAATACGGACTACTTAAAGTCAGGGATGAGAAATTGATTAAATAGGGAGTTAAATCCTCCTTAGCCGGCAGTTCTAACCAGAAGCATACTTCACAATTTCTTGAGAAGTTACATCAAAATATGCATGTTGAGATGACTTCTTTGGCTATTTTGGTCATGAGGTCATCTGTGTAGTTAAAAAAAATCTGTCCAGGCAAGTTTGAGATGCCCTTCTAGCTGAGAATGTTATTTCCTACTGTGTGAATCCTTGGTAGTCTCATTTCTCAGCGTCCTTGACTAAGGACCACTCAGGTGGACTTTGTTTGAGTCTTTCATTTTTTGTTTGCTTTATTGTTTTGGAATAAGAGTTCTGTTAAATAGTCCTGGCTGGCCTGGAACTTGTTGTTGTGGACCAAGCTGGCCTCAAACTTAGAGTAGTCCTCCTGCCTCTGGCTCCCAAGTGCTCAGAGGCTAAGCGTGTGCCACTATATCTGCTGTCAGTCATTTATTTTATACCACAGTTCTGACCCCATCATGTTTGTAGTGAGGAAGATTTCTGAAGAAGATAGCATAGTAAAAGAAGAGTGAAACACAAGATCAAACTGTGAAAAGCTCCAGACTGAGGATGGGGAAACAGCTCACGTCAAGAATAGTTAGTATAGAACTGTCGGGGCTGAGGCAAGATCCCAAGAGCCTAAAGTGGGAATGGAAACAGGGAGAGAGCAGGGTAGAGCCTCAGTAAACCTATTTTGCTCTGGCCCAGTTCAGGTTGTCCACTGTTCACTGTCCTGTTCTTTAAAATATACACAGCTTCACTCACAGACTTAAAGGATCAGAGAATTTGAACCAAGCCCTGCATTCTTTTCTTAGACCCTTCAGACCCTGTTTTAAGTTCCTTGAATTAAAACAAGAAATGGAGAGCTGATTTTACACTCTGTCTAATCAACTGATCTTTATTTATTTATTTATGTTTTTATTACAGCACTAGGAAGTGAACTTGGGGTCTTGTGTGTGCTAGGCAAGCACTCTACTACTGAACTATGTCCCCAGCCCTACACTGTACTTTTATTATTATTATTTTTTATTTTATGTGTATGAGTATATTGCCTACATGTATGTGAGTGCACCCGTGTCGTGCAATGCCACAGAAGTCAGAAGAGCACTTCGGATTCCCCTGGAACTGGATTTAAGGACAGTTCATAGCTACCATGTGGGTGCTGCGAATCAAACCCAGGTCCTCTGAAAGAGCAGTC
>NW_008332852.1:2115202-2118375 GCF_000622305.1 Nannospalax galili
TTCAAACTTGGGATTTGTGTGTCTGGATAGTGAGAATGCCCCTCTGTGATTAAATATCATTGAGTCTACAAATATGTTTTTCTCACTGTGTTGGGGGCTAAGGCACCAACCAGGGCACTTTCCCAATTGCCACATGTATACCACCTAAGTGTCTGCATCTTCAAAAGGCCTCACACTATAATATCACTTACATTGAACATTTATTTTGATTTACTTATTTACTTTATGTGTATGAGCGTTGTGCCTGCATGTATGTAAGTGCACCCATGTCATGCACTGCCCACAGAGGACAGTTATCATCACAAGGGAAGTGTCTTTTTTTAACATTTATTTTGATTTACTTATTTATGTGTATGAGCGTTGTGCCTGCATGTATGTAAGTGCACCCATCTCATGCACTGCCCACAGAGGACAGAAGAGGGCATTGGATCTCTTGGAACTAGAGATACAGACAGTTGTTAGTTGTTATGTGGGTGCTGGGATTTGAATTTGGGTCTTCTGCAAGAGCAGCCACTGTTCTTAGCCTCAGAGTTATCTCTCCAGCCCTAAGAGGGAAGTGTCTTAACATTTTATTTCAAACTATCAAATAGGTAGGACTAAATCCTGCTCCTCTTCATATCTTGGTTCATGTAATTGTCCTAGGCTTTTTTTTAAAATCTAGAAATAATTTGTGTGGAGGCCATGGGAATATGAGTATTTGGAGGGATCCTCAAGCTGATTGACTCATTTATAAGCTAAGAGCAACTACACAGCCCTTTGGAATACTCTTCCTCTGGGGATGCTCATGTTAGCACATTTAAACGCAATGACACTTTTCTTGGTTATAATACCTTTGGTCCTAATAAAGAGAAAATAAGTACTCACTGTCAAAGGGGTGAAAGATAAATAAAGATAAGGGACCTTTAATTATAACAGCTGGCACTGAACCTAAACAGAAAGGATGCTTATTCAGCATTAGTCTGAATTTGACTAATAAATGATACCAAATCAACTCATGTTTAAATTGCCAGATTTCAAAAGACTGATCCACTGACTTGTTGCCTTTGATTCTTGACTTGAAGACATGTTAGCAAAGAGGCCCTGAGTGCATTTAAAAGGAGAGAATCCTGGCTCTAGTCTTTGTGATCTTGGACACTATTCTGGAGTTAAGCTTCCTGTGTCTGGAAGAGCCCGTCCCACGTCCTTCTTTGGGCAAGACTGTCCTGCTAGAAGGATATGAGAGTTGCCACAATCCTTCACACAAGTGAGGCATAGCCCAGGTCCTTGCACCCTGCTTGTGGGAAACAAGACATTCCCCTCAATGGTCAATATTATACCAGTGAGGCTTAAGCCCCAGTCCCTGCTTATGCAAAACGGGACATTCCCCTCAATGGTCAATATTCTCCAAAACTAAAGAAACTCATCTTACTTTTCCTCTTTCTTCCTAAGACCTGATTAAACAAGGATAGCCTAATTATTATATAAAGTGCTTTATCTTGAATAGGGGAGAGAAAAGTGTGTAATTCTTGGACATAGAACATTATTACATCCAGTTCCTTCTCATCAGCACAGATTAACCAACAGTTCAGATCCAAGGAAGTTATAAACATATTCTAAATGAGTCTTGCTTTTAAAATTATAACAATACCATCTGTAAGTTTTTATAAATTGATATTTTTACAATTTTATTATGTTGTGTGAGTGTGTATGTGTGTGTGTGTGAGAGAGAGAGATAAGTAGAGTGTGTGTGTACACTCATGTGGCCTCACTATGTAACTCTGGCTGGCCTAACTCATCATATAGACTAGACTGGCCTCGAACTCACAGGGATCCCTTTGCCTCTGCATCCAGAGTGCTGAGTAGAACATACCCGGCCATTTGGGAGATTTTTATATCATTCTGATGAAGGCACTTATGATTAGGAATTAGCAAAGGATACAAGGACAGAGGTCGCTTTCAGGTAAAAGAAACTGTACGCAGAGTTAAAGAGGAGTTAAATCACTTGCTAGTCACAAGAAGAGGTAAGAAGCTTGAATGAAGTGCATACTCATGGGCTATGAGAGGACAGACAGATATGGCAAAGGCCAAAGAATAAACATCTTTCTTCTGTGTTAAAGATTTTGAATGTGGAGGCTAGGAAAATAGCTCAGTGGGTAAAGTGCCTACTTCACAAGCTTGAGGACATGAGCTTGGGTGCCCAGCACTCATGAAAAATATTTTTATTGTAGATGTGTGGACAGGGTTGGGGGCAGTGATGGACAGGAATAGAAAGAAAAGTAATTATCCATGTATACATGTATCCATGTATTCTGAGACCATCTGCTATCCAGACATAGTGTTGAACAATGGATAGATGTGTGGTCTAATAGATAGACCCTCGGTGTGTTAGATGTGTGTTATACCCTAGTCAAAGCCAACAGCAAAGGAACACTGAAATTGAAAATATCATATGATTCATATTTAGGGGATTTCTCCAATACAGGATTAGAAATAAGAACAGATATTTCAAAATTATCACTTCATTAATATGAAATTTTCTCAATCCTATACTCTTTCCTTCTTTCATTATTTTTTTCTTTTGAGACAAAGTCTCAAGTAGCCCAGCCTGACCTCCAACTCACTATGCAGCTAAAGATGACCTTGAACTTCTGATGTTCTTGCCTCTGCCTCTGGAGTGCTAGGATTAAGGGCATGCACTACAACACATGGCTTATGAAGTTCTGTGGATCTGGCCCAGGGCTTTGTGCATGCTCTACACACACTGACTGTATACTGTCAGTCCCCCAATACTGTATTCATTGTCAATTTCTCCTGTCAGTATTGCCCTTAGAACATTATCCACATTGTCTTACTCTTTTGTGAGTAAGAGTGAAGGAGAAGTTCATGTTCAGTGGGTAGAAACTTTGACATGCACGATATCAATTATTTCCTATGTAGATTTGGTGTGAACAATGAAATGTAATATGCTTTTTAAAAATTATTTTTGTGGGGGCTGGAGAGGTGGCTCAGTGGTTAAGAATACTGTTCTTGCAGAAGACCTGGGTTCTAATCCCAGCACCCACATGGCAGCTAATAACTGTCCGTAACTCCAGTTCCAGAGGATCCGACAGCCTCTTCTGTCCTCCACAGGCATTGCACAACATGGGTGCACTTACATGCAGGCAATATACGCATACACATAAAATAAAAATAAT
>NW_008332852.1:2118519-2120005 GCF_000622305.1 Nannospalax galili
GAGGGAAAGTTGGGGCTTACAGGGAGACCCTGCTTCTAAAAGACTAAAATAAATAAATAAATAATAAATAAATAAATAAAATTATTTTTGTTTATGTGCATAAGTGTTTTGCTTGCATGCAAGTGTACCACATGTGTGCAATGCCCTTGGAGGCCAGAAGAGGACGTTGAATTCCCTAGATCTAGAGTTACAGATGGTTGCTGGCTGCTATGTGGGTACTGGGAATCAAACATGGGTCCTCTACAAGAGCAACCAGTGCTCTTAACCACTGAGCCATCTTCCCAGTCTGGATTGTGCTTTTTAAGTGAAACTTTGCTCTGAACCTTTACAAAGGTTTAATCTTGTGCTTTCATTTTTTTTCTATATCCACAAGCTAAGCAAAAATTTTTATGCCATAGACTATATAATAAAACTAAGGAAATATAAATAAGATCCAAAATTTAAGAAAAAGATTTTACAATGCTGTACATCGCTGTTTTATTAAAATGCACCTCACAAAAGTCAAGATTGTATGAGTAAAATGAAATAAAACCACCAGATTATTGTATGGTTTTATATACAAAGTTTCCCTGAGGACATTTATAAGCTCACAGTAGAACAAAACAGAGTATTACCTTAACAAAATTGCCAATGCTGGTTTATAAGAGGCAGTAACATTCTTTATGTGAGAATACCCTGAAAAAGGTTTGCACTTTTGATACACTAACTTTTCTATAATTAGGTTTTAAGAATAAGCTTGAGACTGAGAAAATAGCCCAGTGTGGTACATGCTTGCCAGCATATATGAGGTCCTGGGTTCCAACTCAGCACTGAAAAAATAAAGCAAAACAACCTACCCACCCTAACTACTACCTGATTAATTCCCTTGTCCTTTAGGGAATGGTCATGGCTCCTAAAAATTTTATCATGAAGGTACTAAGAACTATTTGGGGGAGGGAGTAAAAGGAGAAAAGAATAGTTTTTAAAAATCACTGTGGTATGGACTAACATCATAGAAGGGGAAAGGTAGAGATACTTTTTATGAACCTGTAGCAGCAACACAGGCAAGAAATCATGGTGTCCTGGACTAGATGACTAGTGCAGTGAAGAAAGGAGACAGCTTTCTGGAGCCATAAAGGAGGAAGAACAGAAAAGTATTAGCACGTTGGTAAAGAAGAGTAAAGAGGCCTTGGATTTTTCCAGTTTGAGCAACATAGGGGACAAACTCCTGCAATCTGGGATATAGGCCAAAGGGCAGATCTCAGGGAGGAGGTGACAAGCTTAGAGAAGGTAAACAGGAGCACCTTTTCCAGAGGGAAAAGTAAATGGACATACGGGTCTAGAACTCATGCCAAAGAGCTCTAGGTTAAAGACACAGACTCACTAGGCATCAATTCATTAAATAAATCATTGAAACTTCCAGGTCATTGAGAGATGGAAAGAGATCAGGATTGAGCTTGAAGGTAGGCTGTATTTCAGAGGTAGACAAAGGAAGAGGCACCCTCAA
>NW_008332853.1:0-2496 GCF_000622305.1 Nannospalax galili
GGGTGAAATTAACTGTGGTGGTAGAAATGACTATATCAGAAACCACAGTTGTAGTTCTTGTAGAGGCTCTTGACTGACCAGCTCAGTAGAGGTAAGCCCGAATATCTTCTTTCTTTTTTTCTTCTCTCTCTCAGCATCCTTCTTGAAACTTTATTTGGAATTACAAAGCTTACAACAGCAGCAAAGCATCAGACCATAAATCAAACAATGAATTTGCACAATATTTCTCACTATACAAATTTTTCAATAATCATATTAAAAGGAATCCACAAAGTTCAATGATTAAACTTTTCTTAACAAAGCCAAGCAATGTCTTTATTGTTTTCTTTAAAGACTTGCAGTTTCTGATTTACCATAAACATAATAGAGCCTTTCCACATTTTTCCTTTAATTCTTTGATTTTAATATTTACAGGTGGCTTGCTTATTTGAGAAAATTATTTTTCTCATGGGAACGGGAAAAAAACAGCTCTTTTTATTTATTGTCTAACCAATTTTCCAATTTATCTTTCTCCTCTCCCTTTTGCTATTTCTCCCTGAACGGTTTGTATTCTTTGAGTCATATGATTATTTTTTTCATTTCAATATCCTTTATTATTTTGTTGCCACTTATCTTTAAGGGCTTCATAAATCGCTTTTAGTCTTGGTAAAAGAATGGGCAACTTTTCTTCAGAGGTCATGCACCATCATCTTTTTATTGACCTAGCAAATCTTTTTATCCAAGAGGGAGTTTCCCTCAGCCAAGTAGTTTTTCCTTATACCAAGCTTTCTTCTCAATAGTTCCTTGTTCAGGATTAAAACCATAAACTCCTGTAAAAGGCAGCAGGGCATCTAGAGATTGCATGCTATATTTTCCTTTGGGGGGAAACCAAGCCTCATTATTAATCACAAATGCAGGTCCAAACGACGTCATAGTTGTAGGAGGACGTCGTCTATCTTTATACTTTCGTTTTGTTTCAATAACATGATAATTCTGCCAAAGGCAGAGATTTCCCCGGTTTAGTTTCTCATTCCTTCATCAGAGTTGGTTATCAGAATACTTACAGAAGAGAAGGTTATACAAATCACAAAAACCAGGATTAATTTGGGAAGGGATATGCACCAAAATAGTAGCGGTCATCGGCTTTCGGCTGGTACTTTGTCAAACAGTACTCTTGTCAAGAACCACAGAGCTCTCAGAGCCACCATCTCCCCGTTTTTATTTTTTAAGTTGAAGGTTTCAAAGTGAAGACTAAGGCCATGAATTCTTTTTCCTACTTGTCTGATGACTGGAAGGGAATAAACCAGAAATAATATTAGGAACAAAGCAATCCCTAAATTTAAAAGAATGACCAAGCATTAGTATTAGACACATAAGATTGAATGGCAGAGACAAATGAGGCTGAAGTTTCCTCCAAAGATGAAGTATCTCTATGGGATTTACTGAGAGTTAGGATTTGGGTATGTAAGTTATGAATAACTAGACCTATATCAGAATTATTCCATATACCTTGTAGATGAAGTTAACTCTATCCCATTGATTATCTGAGAACCAAGCATTAGTATTAGACACATAAGATCGAATGGCAGAGACAAATGGGGCTGAAGTTTCCTGCAAAGATGAAGTATCTCTATGGGATTTACTGAGAGTTAGGATTTGGGTATGTAAGTTATGAATAACTAGACCTATATCAGAATTATTCCATATACCTTGTAGATGAAGTTAACTCTATCCCATTGATTATCTGAGAAATTATATGGAAAAGGAGTAACACAAATTCATTTAAATGCTGTATGACGTTGAATCTGAAGTCGAATCTTAATATTATTTAATTGATTACCCATAATAAGCCCTCTTCTAGAATGTTTAACCTTTCCTGAATTCCCTGATCAATATATTCCTTAATCATAAATGCTACGAAAGTTGATTAATATGATATTCTGTATGAATTTCTTGTACAACGTTGTGGTAGACAAGGCAAAGCTAGTTAATACTCCAATTATAGCAGTTATTCCAAAAATTAGAGCAGCAACAATACATTTTGATCATTGGAGGGCAGTAGTAGCATTGTTAAAAATATGAACACCTGGATCTGTATACCATGGTTCTGAGAGAGTAACAGGAAGCATGAATTAAGAAGGATGGTGTAATGTAATAAAAGCTTCCTTAGTTTTTTATCTAGTTAAGCAATTTGACAAAATACAGTAAGAACAATATCCACAAAAAGAACCATCAGAATTACGAGAGATAAACATAAAACTGTGAGGACCCTCCCGTAACATACCAAAGGCAGCACCTACACAAGCTTGTAAAGGTTTGGAAGTAATCTTTGGATTCCCGCAAGAGCAATGAAGAGTGATCATACCTCTTGCAGCCAAGAGTTTATAAAGTCCCTCTGAATGGGTGGTCTGTCAGAGATTATTGTCTACCAGAGATTGAAAGACGAACAACTTGAGGAGTAACCCGTCCAGTAGAATACCAAGCACTTAGTGACTCAGTAGGGAGACAATAGCTGTC
>NW_008332854.1:0-761 GCF_000622305.1 Nannospalax galili
GTGCGGAACCTGGATATAAACACTTCTAATTAAGTCTGTGCTTTTTACATATATACATACATACATGTATACATGCATAGGAGAAAGAGAGACAGAGAGAGAGATTATTCGTTAACTAAAAACAAAAATGGTCTCAAGCCAGGTGTCATGGTACATACCTTCAATCCCAGCACTTGGGAGGCAGAGGCAGACAGATCTCTGTGAGTCAAGGCCAGCCTGGTCTACATAATGAGTTCCAGGACAGCTGGAGCTACAGGGAGACCCTGTCTCAAAAAGACCAAAAAAAAAAGAGGACTCAACTGCCCCCCAGTATTTGCCTGCAATGGAGTCTATCCTCCTCAGAAAAACTGAATGTCACGATGCTCTGTGGCCGACACTGTCAACAAAATAGTTCAGGCGAAGATGCCTCTCTTTATTTCTTATTCTTTCAAGCTGCTTATTTTAAACACAAAAGCTCCTTAGATTTTTCACTGTAAATTGTTAGAATTGGAAATGTGAGAATAATTTTAGAGAAAAACTGTGATTTCCATGAGTTTGCCAAAGTCTGCTGCCTGAAAGAGCCAAGATTATGCTATTTTCCCCTGAGTGGTGTGTTAGTAGACCATGTTACTTGACTGTGTTGGATAACATGCCCTCAAACACTAACCTCTGAGCTATGTTCCAATCTAAACATCTAACTTTATTTTTAAATAATAAGGGAAAAGCAATAGTGAGCTTAATGCCAATAATAATAATAGCAGCTACAATTTATCAGGCACTTT
>NW_008332855.1:0-759 GCF_000622305.1 Nannospalax galili
GGCTGGGAAGGCGGCATCCGAGTTCCGGGAATCTTCCGCTGGCCCACGGTGCTCGAGGCCGGGAGACTCATCGACGAGCCCACCAGCCACATGGACATTTTCCCGACGCTGTCGTATGTGGGCGGAGGGATTCTGCCTCAGGACAGGTGAGAAAACGGGGCCGCCCGTGATAGGTCCACCCGCGTTCGAGCTTAGAGCGGCCACCGAGTGTTACGGAGGGACTGTGTAGACTAGCCGGACTCGGTGGACGTGGGAAACCCCGCCCACTGTGGACGCCCCACTGACGCCGGAAGTCCCGGGCTGTACAGGAAACGGAGCTCAGCAGGACCTTGAAGGGAGCCCCCAGGGACAGGAAGGAAACACCCCGCGGGTTGGTGCGGTCCTGGGTCCTTTTCCCACACCGGGAAGTGCGGGACATGCGGGTTGAATCACCTGACTCGTCCCTTCTTCCTCTTCTTTCTGTGGCTCGGCGCCTGTGATGACGTCGTACTTTCCGTCCTCGTCGCGTGCTTCCCCGTTGTGATGACGTCATGCTCCCCCCCCCCGTGTGATGATGTCATGCTTTCCCCGTGTGATGACGTCATGCTTCCCGCCCCTGTGTTGATGACCTCGTGCTTCCACCTCCGAAGGGTGATTGACGGGCGGAACCTGATGCCGCTGCTGGAAGGCCGGGCCCTGCACTCTGAGCACGACTTCCTGTTCCACTACTGCGGAGTCTTCCTGCATGCCGTCCGCTGGCGTCAGAAGGACTGTGAGCGC
>NW_008332856.1:0-387 GCF_000622305.1 Nannospalax galili
AAGAGGCAGCAGCTACAGACCCCTCCTCAAGAAATCACGGGGCCTCTGCTGCGACCGGTATCCAAGAACTTTTCCACCATCTCAGCCTTTAACTTAATCCTGCCACGCTTTAAAAGCTGCACTAGCGCAATGTGCACTTTCGCTTTTGACCTGCCAGCACCCATTTTTTTCCATGTTGCTTCTCCATCCCTTTTAGGGAACTTTAACCTCGTCCCTTTTCCTGGGAACTTTAACCTCGTCCCTTTTAGGGAACTTTAACCTCGTCCCTTTCCTGGGAACTTTAACCTCGTCCCTTTTAGGGAACTTAAACCATCGTCCCTTATCCGGGGAACTTTAACCATCGTCCCTTTTAGGGAACTTTAACCTCGTCCTTTTTTCCTAGGAACT
>NW_008332857.1:0-617 GCF_000622305.1 Nannospalax galili
GCAAGGGGCTGCATAATGGAGTAGCACGCACCAATGGTACTTTTTAAAAAAAAATTGTTTTATTTGTTATTTTTATTTTATGTGTATGAGTGTATTGCCTGCATGTATGTGAGTGTACCCATGTCATGCAATGCCGTGGAGGTCAGAAGAGGGTGCTGGATTCCCCTGGAACTGGAGTTAAGGATGGTTCATAGCTGCCATGTGGGTGCTGGGAATCGACATACTTTTTTTTAAAGGTGAATGATGTTGCAAGATAACATTTTGACATATGAGGCAGGAATTTTCCCTGTGTTTCTTTAGATGTTTGTTTCTGCCAGCATCTCTCAGCCTTGACTCTCCAACAGCTTTTGTTTGGTCATTAGTCTAAAGTCCCTCTGCCCTTCTTTCCACCAGTGCTTCCTTCCACCATGCTGAGAACATGAGGGAAGGCGGACAGCAATCACAGAGCTCTCACCTCAGAGCATTCTCCCAGTTAAGAGTGATGGATAAGAAGCGTCAACTTTGGTTTTCAGATCTGAGGAGAAGGCAGAAGGCTCCCAAATTTAGACAGATCTTAATTTTTCTTTTTTAAAAAACTTATTATAATGTATATGTTTGTGTGTGTGTGTGTGTGTGTG
>NW_008332858.1:0-386 GCF_000622305.1 Nannospalax galili
ATCAAATCCACGCCCACTCCCTCCCCTCCAACACCTCCCATATTTCCCCATTACATTTTTTCTGACTTCATTTCCTTCCTTCCTTCCTTCCTTCCTTCCTTCCTTCCTTCCTTCCTCCTCTTCTTCCTCCTCCTCCTTCCTTCCTCCCTCCCTCCCTCCCTCGCCCCTTTTTTAATGGGGTTTTTGCTGCTCTAACATTCCCCTCTCTGAAGAGGTACCCTTTAAACCTTTGAGGGATTAGAAAAGAGCTCCCAAATAACTTTTGACATTTTTGGCTTTTGGAAAAGAGTGTGTTGCTAAGAGGCCCATGGACATTCTGAGTTTTAGCCACAAATCTGGCTACTTTTCTTGGGAGTCTTTTTACCTAACTGCCTAGCCAATTCCTA
>NW_008332859.1:0-617 GCF_000622305.1 Nannospalax galili
CCTCTTGGAAATGGCAGTGCAAAGATCTTCAGTGTACTTGGCTGTATTTTGCTTACTATTATCTTTATGACTGTCATTCTTTTATGGGTATCTAGGAACTCAGTTTCCTCAGATGACCTTGTCTCCTGATGCACCTTTACTGCTCAAAGCTATAATAGAAGCTGCTAGAAATAATCAGTCATGGAATATCATGGACAGAATAGAACAAGCAGAGATAATGTTAGAAAGTCCTAAAGATGATGTATTTCCTACAGGACAGGCAATTCAGGGAAAAGACTCCAATTCTGGTATTAGGAGAAAAAGAAAGTTACACCAACTGTTATGACTAATTTTGGTCCAGCTTATGTTTTGGCAGGAGGTAGATTATTGGCATCCACCGAGAGGGAAAGAAAGTATGTATAAAATTCTAGTACCTGTGGATGAACCACTGCCTTTTACAGGAGCATACGCTAAGGAAGGGGTTAATATAGGAGGAAAAGGGATTTCTTGGTACTCATTACAATTCATGGACAGACTTGCCAGATTTGGCCACCTTGGTGCCTGCTTAGTAAGGAACAAAAGGAGAACATACAGAGACAATTAAAGAATGTGTTTATTTCTTGGAGAGAAAGATAATT
>NW_008332860.1:0-376 GCF_000622305.1 Nannospalax galili
TTATTTTATATGTATGAGTGTGTTGTGGTTTGGTCCCGTCGCCTCTCCCACTGAGTGGGCAGAGGGAGAGTAGGCACAGAGTCAATGACACAGACTCTGGGAGACTCACTGTGTTGCAAGCAGAGCTCTCGTTTATTGCATACAAAGGAGGTCCCTTTTATACCTCCCCTTGCCTCCCCATTGGCCCCTGAGTCCAAAGTGTTCTTTTCCATTGGCATGCATCACATGTAAGCAGTGTCCAGGGCTCTCGGCAGGAATCAGGTTGGGCCATAAGCCCCAAAACCGTGCCTTCCTGTTCATCAACAGGGAGCTGGGTGCACCTGCACTGTTGGTCTTGGGCCTAGCCTCCTACAATCCATCCTTTTTGTTTTAAATT
>NW_008332861.1:0-744 GCF_000622305.1 Nannospalax galili
TTGGATAGATAGTGCATGGCTTTGGAAGAACTCTGTGTGGAGACTTGGAAGATACCTGAATTGGTGGGATTGCCCTCAAGCAGAGACATTCCTTCTAGCTGTCACTGTCTGGCTCCCCTCTGTCAACTCAACTTAATATGTACTAACTGTTAGGCTCTCTAGGTGTTTTTATTTGGACCATTCACTCTTGCTGGGTCCCCTTATTTTAGTGCCTAAGTATCATTGATATGAAATCTGCCTGGAGTGAATATTCTTTTCCCTACGCCATGGCTACATGCCTTACCAAATTGAAGATTTTGAAATTCATCAGTCTGTAACCTGAGCTTTCATATGATGTGATAAAATTCTAGAGAGATGCTGGTAGATTAAGAATTTCAAACATATCATGTATATCACAAGTGGAAACTGAGGCATAGAAGACTAAGTGACTTTTCCCATACTGGTAAGTTTCAGAACTACCATGTAAGACTGCTTCCTTACTTTAAAAAAATGGGTTATGGGCCAGAGGGAGAATTCAAATACTCAAGAGGTAAGAATTAGAGCATAGACTTTCCCACAGCCAGCTGTGGTAGGCTAAAACACCTTGACTTACAGAACTCTTAATCATTAATATAAATCACTGTAACATAGACTGTCATGGTATAAAAATCCTTTGCCTTCAAATATAATGAACGAATGAAACACAATTCTCCCAAAGGTATAAGGATTAGAGCTATGAAGCATATCCTGCAGGCTAGCCTTGAC
>NW_008332861.1:1227-5803 GCF_000622305.1 Nannospalax galili
CTTTCTTTCATCTTTCATCGTTATAACAATCCAGTGATACAGACATTACTTATGATCATTTTATATTGAGACGGTGGAGGCTGATAAAGTAAAGGTTTTTCCTCCAGACTCACAAAGTCACCTCACCTTGATTTCCTGTGTAGTGTTTACAATTTTATACATCGCCACTGTGCTCTTCTGTGTCTTTGTTCATAATTCTGCCTATTCTTGGGATTTAATGCCATCATTATCGCCTAGAAAGCTCCTTCATGCTCTAAGATCTGGTCTGAAACTGCCTCAAGCAGGCTGAGCATCCTCTTCAGCGACCCACAGCATGCCTTTTACCTCTTTTACTCTGTAAGTATCATGTGTGCATTTTACCCTCTTCCCAGTAACTCATGAGGTTCTTAGATTGGTACAGAATTTTCATATAGCTTGATATACCAACGTAAACACACAGTCCTCAAATTATGTGACATTCACATTTTCCAAACTGCACTAGTTGAGGCTCCAAATCTCTCCTTCACTGAACAGAACAGAAATCAAGCCAGTTTTATGTAACTTCAAAGCCCCAAATGTTCCCTATTACACCACAGTGCATCCCATTCTGGCCACAAAAGTTCTATTAGGTTTTGGCCCAAATAACAAATGGACCTATTTTTCCTCCTGTGGTAGTTCATTACTCTGTGAAGAATTATAGAGAGAAAATTTGGGAGGCGAATTTGCACCTAAACTCAAATTTCTATGACAACACAGATTGCAATAGCCATCTAAATATAAATCCCTTAGTACAAGGCTGAGAAAAAGAAAGGCTTCAGTAAACACCAACTATTGTTTAAGCTTCTATAACTTCAGAGAATGAATTTGGTTATGGTCAAATATTTTTGTTTTCCTACTGCCTTGAGTCAAAGATTAGATTCTAGCCTTTCTGTTGATGAATGGCTTGACTAGGTGGGAAGAACAAACCTAAATTTGAGATTCTGATGGTGAGGCTGTCCAACACAGACATGTTGTCACTAGGACTCAAGAGGAAGTGCTAAGCCTAGAAGCTGAGCTGAAGCTCCCTTACTTATACTATGCTGTTTCACATCAGGCGAATATGTTTGAAGCATCATTCTGTCAGTATTTTTTCAAACTTGCCATTACAGATCTCTAATAAGAGATTTATAAGTCTCTACTGCTTATGTTGGTATGTTTTACTTTTCCCCCTCCTAATGGTATAAGATGTACTCTCCACTAAGCTCTGAAGGTTATTATTCATAAATGGCCCCATGTTCAATCTCTGGCTCATTCACCATGAGCCCTAGAGAAAATTAGAACAGGCAACATTTTCTATAACTTAACTCAATTGCTTCTATGTACACAGAGCATATTGTGGCTTCTGTCCAGTTATTGTGGCGAGCCTTGAAATTTCTGTTGTTCTCTGTTCTGGGACCCTGGATATTCTCGCTGTCAGGAATTCTTTTCTCTCCCAATGCTTGGCAATATGCACTCATTTTTTAAGAACAGCCTCAAGCATTCCCTCCTCTGGGAAGCTTTTCTTCATCCTCTAAGATTTTATTTACAGCCAGACGGTTCTGGAGATACATGAAAGGCCCTTTGCTAGAGCAACAGAGAAGTCAAGATGGCTACTTTCCAGGATGATTACTGCAGCTGGGATACAAGGTTTAGCCTGGTGTGCCTTCTGCCAGGGAGTTCCCAAGACAGAGTTAAAAGGGACTGAGTGAGGTCCATGAGAAAGTGAATAGATAAGTTACTGGAGATGAATTCTGAGTTCAGTTTGACAGTTCTTTTCTACAGGGATCTATCCCAGTTTCCTAGAGTAGGCAGGAATCTGTACAGAAATTCAGGCAGAAAATAAACAAGGCACACATAGTCATTGTCTTTATGTTAACTTTTCTTAGGAGCTTTAAATGTCAGAGCAGGGATTGGGGACCTGGCTTTGTCACAACATATAATGTACCCCAAGTCTTTGTAATAGTATTTGTTTCTGGGTCTCTTCACTGTCATACTGTAAGTCTCTATATTCAGGTTTGAAGGATCACTTTTACTCTGATTGGAGTCCTTGGTAGTTGTGACAGAAATACAGAGCAGAGCAGGCCTGGTAGTGAACTTAACCCTTGAGGTAGTCAGCTTAGGTTCCAGTCTCAGTTATAGTCTTAGTGTGGTGAATCTTCTTGAAAGTTCTGTGAAATTATATATATATAGATAGATATAGATATAGATATATAGATATTGGTTTCCACATGCACACAGTGTGGATGATGGTAGTACCTTTTCTATATTGTTAACATGCACCAGCGATTTTAATGAGTATAGAAGGTATGTGCCTATCAAGGCATGGGAAGCCTCCCTATAAATTACTGATCATGTGAAGAAAGCACAAGTTTTGCCACTGCTTTTGATTGCCAGCCATAACTAGATGGTAAGAACTTTTTGTTGAAGACACAACTCATTTTGGATGCAGGACGTAAAGAAGTGAACCTCAAACTGACCAGGAAAGGTGATATGCAGAATGCTTGTAGAGATAATATATCAGCAGTATTACCCAGTACTGGACTGTGTATGCAACAACACTGACCTACCCACAAGATGTATCCACAAGTATGATAGTAACGTGATGGTTATGGAAGCAACCAATCACTTTCTGATTGGATATGAAGCCTCCTCCACAGGCTTGCCAAAAGCCCATGACTGCAGAGATAATAGTCCCTAGGGGAATATTCTTGTTGTTTTGCTAAACAGTAATGCTGTTAAAGGCCTTTTAAATATTCGTATTTATATTTATATTCAGAGATTTGTACTGCTCACAACTTGGGTCAGAAAAGCTTCTTTTCCTAATGGGTAGTGGTTAAATCAGATCCATACTGGTCAAAATGCTGAGCAAAAATAAGTTTGAGCGCTCATCTGCAAACTGACTGCTCATTTGTATAAATTTTCTACCATCTAAGACTTAAGGAACTTTGAGGACTAGGGAGCAGAAAGAATTTAAGAGCCAGCAGATCAGGAGGAGAGATGTGAAATGCTGACTTTTGGATATGACATGGCTGTTGCACAAAACAACTCACAGCCACTGTGGTCACCTGCCCAAGACCTGCACAAGGTTAAGCCAGTCAAAAAAATCCCAGCTTGGATTGGGGAGGTGCCTCTGAGACTCCATCCTTACTGGAGGATCTATTGACTGTTGAATGAAAGGGTAGTAACTTTTCTTTGAGGGTACGGCCACTGATAAATTGCTTATGCTCCAGTGAATGAACATACAACCACACACACTGATTGGATACCATTGATTGGACTCTGTGTTACTAATAACAATTTAAAAATGAAGATAAAGTTGGGAGGGTGATGGAATGAAGGGCACGAGAGAGTGGCTGGAGGTGGTGATGGATGAATATGATCTATGTACATTGCAGAAATGTAAGGATGAATCTTTCAAAGATTAAAAACTATTATTGAAAATAGATAACAATAAAAATAAACAAAAGAAAATAAAACAAAGATAAAATACTAGAAACATGTTTTTGAAAACTCCTAAAATGATCATATCTACCCTCAGTTTCCCTTTTCTAGTTCCCCCAAAATTTCCTCCTCCCAACTCTAAGTCTTCTTTATAACTTCAAAATTAGCCTTAGGTCCAATCAGTGCTCTCGGTATGTGCATGAGTGTGTAGCGTCCACCAGAGCGTGGACAATTGCCAGTGATCATACTCTAAAGAAGAATGATTCTCCCCTAGCAGCTATCACGTGTCAGCTGGAAGGGGTATGGCCTGGAGAGCTCCTGCCTCATCTTTGCTGGAATTTTGGCTGTCATGATCTTGTGCAGATAACCACAGCCTGTTGGTATGTGCAACAGCCATGCTGTGTCCAGAAGCCAGCACTTCACTGCATTCATCCCGTCCTCCAGCTACTTCCATCTTTCCTCTTTAATCTGTCTCCCGTTTAATCATAATCCCCAAGCCTTGGAGGAGGGTGGAGGATTGATAAATGGGTCCCATTTAGGGCTTAGCACCCACAGTTGCTTATTTTCAACACTGTGGGCAGTTAAAAGTCCCTGTAGTGACTGTTGCTCACTGCACAAAGAAGCGTTTCAGACCAAGACTGAGGGCAGCCCAGGACTATGGGTATAAATATAAATATTTACAAGGCAGTTTGACAACATGACCAGTCAGCAAAGTAACAACAACAGATTTCACCCTCTGTCCTGTGATGATTCTATTCATGAGCTTTTGAACTGGTTTGAAGTACCAGGCATGAAATCCCTCCCATGGAAGCAGACATCAAAACTAATCAGAAACGGTGTGCTTACCCCATAACCCTCATGCCACTGTTGTACCTGTGGGCACATCTTGTCTGACAGTTTGGTGTTGTAGCATGCAGGGTCCAGTTTGGGATAAAACCAGTGATGTCTTTTCCCCCACAGCATCCTTGCATGGTACTTTCTAGCACTGGCTTTATGAAATCTAGCCAGTAGAGAGGACGTTTCCTGGTAGGTTTGAGATTGATTTCTCTGTGCCTTACATCAAAACTGTGGTGTTTTCAGCAATAGGGTCATACCATATTGTTATGATGGGCAACCAAATGCAATGACAATAGCCTAT
>NW_008332861.1:6146-7757 GCF_000622305.1 Nannospalax galili
TTCTTTTTTTTTTTAATTTTTTTTTTAATTTAGTATTTTTATTTTATGTGTATGAGCGTATAGCCTGCATGTAGGTGGGTGCACCCAAATCATGCAATGCCGCAGATGTCAGAAGAGGGCGTTGGAGTCCCCTGGAACTGGAGTTACAGATGGTTGTTAGGTGCCATGTGGGTGCTGGGAATCGAACTGGGTCCTCTGCAAGAAGTGCCATTGCTCTTAACCACTGAACCATCTCTCTAGACCTATGGAAGGTTAGTTTTAAAGGCACACTATAACTTGGTTTGGAGCAAGGAAGCATAAGGTTAAGTTTGAATATCTCAGCCCTCCCCGATGATGGATCATTAACATTGATGTCATTTAATCTGATTCAGCCTTACACTATTTCACCCATTCCTGTTATCCATACAGTGCTTGGCCCTCCAGTCTCTAGGCAGAGAGCTGCTTCCTGATGAATAGGTTTGTGGCGGTGACTGTGACTTGTGTGTATGGGGGGGGGGATGTGTGATGTCTGTGTAGGGTATGATATCCAAGGTCAGGAGCCCTGAGCACTTTCCTGGAACTCATGAATCTTCCAACTTCTGTCCTTTAAGAAGATAAACTTTGCTTATTATGATCCAGGATTCATTTTGAGTGCTAGTTTTGTTAAATTGTAAGAAGTCGAGGCTTGCACACTTTGTAACTTTACCATTTCAATTCTTTGGGGAGTTATTTAGCAAAATCCTCTCACTTCAATGTACTTTTTGAAATGTCCAGTTGGTCTACTAAATTCATCTAATTTTTAATTTGGAGAATTAAAAACAAACATTTATTTAATTTCAGCCATATCCGGATACACTAACAATTTGAAGCAGAGGTTCCTCTGAGGTTTGTCATAATGAAAAGATGAATTAATTAAGACTATTTGGAGATAAGAGGAAAGGGCCTGGTGGGGTCTGATTTACTGAGTGCTCATTTTAGCTCAGGCTTCTCATTATCTGCTACCCCAAACACTACCCTGTTAGGCATCACCAAGTTCACTTACAAAGTATGAAACTGGCCTGACCATTATGGACCTGAAGAGGAGCAGTTCAACAATTTGAATTCCTTGTCCTACTCCCCTTATGTGCCGTAGCTACCATGTTTTGTGAATATCTGTGAAGTTTCCCAGGGTCTAGCATATAACAGGGCCTCTGTAGATATCTATGGTCTTGTGGATGGGTTATAGTAAAAGGCCCATCAAGGTACAATGTGCTAAAAAGACAGAAGTGGAAAGACACTCAAGGAGTTTAGGGATGTGGGGAGAGTTTTATCTTCATGGTCAAGGCCAAGATACTGAGAGAGAAGAGTGGTACGAAATTTTAAAAGTGCTAGCTGCAACAAGAGTCCGTGTTCCAGACACCTCCTCTCCAGCCCTGTTTGCTGAGTTGACAAGTTAATTACTTAGCTATCAGGAGATAACTTGGTAGCAGTAACGTGTAACTGTGTAATTATCAGGGGTTCCAGTACTCACTGTGCAATTATCAAGGAGTTTTCATGAAACAACTTGTGTTTGATTGCAAATATACAATTAAATGGTATCGCTACCATTAACTATGGAACAAAACCAGCCTCTAGCACTTAAGGTACCAGCTG
>NW_008332861.1:7918-12546 GCF_000622305.1 Nannospalax galili
GTGTGTGTGTGTGTGTGTGTGTGTGTGTGCGTGTCCACCATACCATGCATGTGGAGGTCAGAGAACAACTTGAGGGACGTTGGTGCCTCCTTCTACCATGTGGCTCCTGGGGATCAAACTCAGATCTTAAGACTTGGTGGCAAGTGCCTTTACCTGTTGAGTCATCTCATTGGCCTTTATGAGGAATCTTTTAAAAGAAGTATTCGAGAGCTATAATGTTATTTTTCTTATTAGACTAAGCAGATGGAGGTTGGTAGATCTAAGTCATATTTATTTATTAAGCAATTATTGATTTAGCACTCACATTGAAGCATTTACTGAATAGTATCCTTACTGAATAGTTTGGGATTTCACGATAGACAAAAAGACTGTCTCTACTTGTATAGACTCACCAGAATCCAGCATTCATCAAATGCTCAGTGCATACTTGATCTTGTGAGTGGCATCAGCTAGTAATCTTTTAATATGCTTATCTTTATGATGTCTAGGATAATGTAGTGATGCACACTGTTACTATTGTCAAAGAGTATAGTTATTATTACATAATGATCATATAAGATATTATCTACATATTAAAAATTTATAATTTGTCAGTATATTTTATTAAAATTTTTATATTTGTCATTTGTAAAAGTTTTTGACAAAAATTAGAAATATGTAAAAATATGTAAATCAAAATGAGAACACATGGGACTGGAGAGATGGCCCAGTGGTTAAGAGTACTGACTGCTTTCAGAAATCCTGGATTCAAATCACAGCACACACATGGTGGCTCACAACTGTCTGTAACTCCAGTTTTAGGGGATCTGACACATTCTATCCTCCATGGGCACTGCAGGACAAAGTGCACTTACATAAATACAAGCATAATGCTCATACACATGAAATAAAAATAAAAAAATTTAAAAATTAAAATGAGAACACAAAATTCTTCTAATAAGAATGTCTTGATAATATCCATTTCTTTTGTGAAATAAAATGTATTTTTACTGATTCTTTGAGGACTTCATATAATGTATTTTGATCATATTCAGACCTCCTTCCCGTCTCCCACCCTCTACCTTACTACCTGACTTTATGTCCTCTTTATTATTTTAAGGCCTATTGAGTCTAATTTGTGTCCCAAAATGCTCTTCCATGTGGATCTATACCTTGGAGTCTGGTTAACCTACTCAGCATCACACCCTTAAAGAAAACTGACTCGCCCTCCCCCAGCAGCTATCAGTTGCTAATGGTTTCTTATCTAGGGTTGGGGCTTCCTGCCCACCAACCCCTCGCCATGCTGGGATTTTTTTCTGTCTTAAGTTTGCGTAGATCTTGGCATGATGTTACAAACACTGTGGGATCATATGTGTGAGTGCCCTGATGTTTGGAAACCACTGTTTCGATGTATTTATTCACCAACACCAGCACTTGCAATCTTTCCACCCTCTCTTCCACAATGATCCCTAGGCTTTGGGAGGAGAAGATGTGATACGCACAGTCTCTTTTTCCTCTACACATTTACCAGTTGTGGGTCTCTGTGCTAATCACCATCTGCTGCAAGAAGCTTCTCTGGTCAGTGTTGAGATATACCTTAATCTGTAGCTATCACAATGTCATTAGGAGTTAGGTTAAAACGGTGTCCATTTAGCAGAATAATCGTAGTAGGTTCTCCCTTATGGCCTGTTATCTGTCTAGCTGTGGTTTCTAGGCCTAGACAGTGTTAGATATGGGCTCCATCTTGGGAAGTAGGTCTTAAATTCATCATAAAATGGTTGGTTGCTCCCATAACATTCATGTGCTATTGCACCAGTGGGCATATCTCCCCTCCTACAAATGTCGCCCCGCCATGGCCTTTATTAGTTACTAACCTTTGTGGATTTCCCAATTGAAATACACATACATAAAAATTCAGAACTCACATCCACTTATGAAAGAGAACTAGTGACATTAGTCTTTCTGGGTCTGGGTCACTTCACTAAGGATGATTACTTCCAGTTCCAGCCATTTACCTGCAAATTTCATTTTTCTCAGCAGCTGAATAATATTACACTGCATAAATGTACGATACTTACATTATCCATTAATTAGTTGATGGTCATGCAGGTTGCTTTCATTTCCTTGTTTTTGTGAATGGAGCCGTAGTGAACATGGATGAACAGCTATTTATGTAGTAGAATATATAGTCCTTTGAGTGTATGCCCAGCAGAGTATGGCTGGGTCATGTGGTAGATCTGTTTCTAGATTTCTGCAGAATCTCCACAAATTTCTATAGTGGCTACACCAGTTTGCATGCCCAGCAGCAGTGAGTGCTTCCCGTTCCACACACCCCATCCATTATTTGTCATGTGTGCCATTCTGACTGGGGTAAGATGAAATGTCAAAGTAGTTTTTATACTTAATTTCCTTTTCACCTATATTTTTTAAAGTATTTGGTTTTTTTTTAATTTTATGTTTATGAGTATATTACCTGCATGTATGTAAGGGCACACATGTCATGCAATGCCCACAGAGATAAGAAATAGACATCATATTGCCCTGGAACTGCAGTTACATTATGGATGGTTGTTAACTACCATGTAGGTACTGAGAATTGAACCCAAGTCCTCTTCAAGAGATGCCATCTCTCCAGCCCCTTCACCCATATTTTTTTAACTTTTAACAAAAATTTATTGAGAATTTCATATATGCATATATAAAGTGTTTTGATCAAATCCACACCCACTCCCTCCCCTCCAATACCGCCCAAATCACCCAATCACATTTTTCTGACAACTTCATGTTCTTTCTTTCTTTCTTTCTTTCTTTTGGGGCTTCCAGCTACTCAAACATTCCTCCCTCTGAAGATAAATGGGGCTTTTTGCTAATCTAACATTCCCCCCTCTGAAGTGGTAACTCTAAAATCCTTTTAGGGATTAGATAAGTGCTTTGAAATACTTTTGATATTTTTGGCCTTTGGAACATAGCATGTTGCTAAGTGGCCCAAAAACATTTTGACTTTTAGCCAAGAAACTGGCTACTTTTCCTTGGGGTCTTTTAATCCTAACTGCCTAACCAGTTCCTACCTCCTATTATTATCACACTATCCTCTGAAGAGGTTACCCAAATTGCTGATAGGAAACTGGGATGCCGACCACTCCGGATTCTTCCATGCTGAACAGCAACACAGGGTGAGGCAATTGGGTTACCCCTTCAGTTGGTCTATCTAAAAGACCCCCAAATTGCACAACTCTTATCTGTAGGGAGAAAAGAAATACATAGCACATGGTAATTAAAAGTACCAGACTGGTGGAACTAACCATCTTGGATGTTTAACAGCTATAATTTGAGCCTTATATTAATCTGGTCAAAGGGATTTAAAGGAGAGGTTTTGCTCCTTGCCCTCCAAGGTCCACTAAGTTCCAGGAGACTGTGGAACCTCTCTCAAAATACCTTATAATGGTGGTGAGTTACCTGTCCTCCTGTTCAGGGAGGCCATGGAGACCCCAACCAGATGGACTTGAACCAGTGTCCAGTCTACAAAGAGGAGGGTCAACCCAGAGGAAACATTTCCTCCATGCTTCCAAGTGAAGCCAGCCATGGTCAAGCAGGACCTTTGACTTATCTTCACATAGATAGAACTGGTAAAAGAAAGGAGCCAGGGGCTCCTCCCAATCCCATGTGATCCCTGAGGTACAGATCCTCCAATGACCTGAAAAGTAAAAATAAATTGGTTTATTTAAGGAAAGTATAACTAAAAATTAAAGTGATCAGTATATTTCTCTAAATAAGAGTTCAATGGATTACACGTCCCAGACTTTAGGCTTAAGCCCATATAAAATGTTATTTAGATACTTATTTCTCATTGATGATTTTGTTTCTAAGCAGAAATGCTGCTCAGATGTAAGACTTCACATCTTGGTTTTCAATACTTCAGTGGCTACCTGTAGCTAAGCAAGACAACCAACAATTGTTCTAAAATGATCACTAAATTTGCCCCCCCATCTAGAAGCCTTTGAGAGGGAACTCATACTGATTCTAGCTACTTTAACAGCTATCAAAGTGCCTGAAAACAAATCCTGAGTCCATCACTCTCACGTCCAGCCTTGGAAGACAAAAGAATGAGGAGGAACCCAATAGAGGGATGCTTTTGGAAGCTCTCATCAAGAAATCCCAATGGACTCTGATATGAACAATTGAAACTTGCTCTGTCCTGACTTTTTTCTGGTTCCTTGTCTAGAACTTGCAATGCTAACTACTTTTGCCTTTCCTTCTCCTTCACAACCTCTATTCATCCATATATATATTTAGGCTTTTTGAGACAGGGTCTCCCTGTAGACTCAGCTGTCCTGGAACCCACTATATAGACCAGGCTGGCTTTGAACTCACAAAGATCTGCCTGTCTCTGCTCCCCAAGTGCTGGGATTAAAGGCGTGTGCCACCACACCTAGCTCACCCATAATTTTTATAAAAGTAAAATGTGTCTGTCTGTTCCATAGTTAACAGTGGAAAATTAGTTTTTCCTGTGTTATTAAAATATCTCAATTTTAATGAATACAGTCTATTTTATGTATTTCATTATATGTTTAAGCTTTTTTTGACCTAGAGATATTTATTCAGTTTGAAGTCTACATTTTTCCAACACCCTCTTCTCACCCCTTGCAGAC
>NW_008332861.1:12996-14135 GCF_000622305.1 Nannospalax galili
CTATCTATCTATCTATCTATCTATCTATCTATCTAGTAAATGGAGTTGAAAGGGGTGCAGATAACAGAGGACATCTAAATACGATAAAAGTATATTGTATAAAATTTTAAAATACAATAAAAATATATGAGTATATACAGGTTGGCAAATGGTATGAGAGAAAAGATAGGTATGTGGGCAGAGAGTTGACTGTGAGTTTTATTTGCAATGGTGTATCATGGAGTATGTCACTGAGAAGACGGTATTTGAGTAAGAATTGAAGGAGATGCAGTTCATCATATCGTCTTCGGAGAAACAGAGGAAAAAGCAAGTGTAAGCCCATGGTAAGTGTGAGTATGGCCAAAAGAGTGTCAGAAAGGGCATACAGGGCAGTGGTTGGTAAGATCAGATCATTAAATGGAGGTGGTCTACACGGACAGGGAAACCTAGAGCCTTGTGTGCCACTGGAGGTCTTTGGTTCTGACAGAGAGTGAAAGTGCTTACATTTTAACAGACCACCAGGACTGTCCAGTTGAGAGTTGAGTGTAGGAAGCAGAGTTCAGTCAAAAGACTATAGCAGAGGTACAAGACTTTTTCTGGCCTTTGAGTGAAAAATGACTTGAAAACATTTTCCATTATAAAAATCTCAGTAAAATTTTATGGAGATTTAAATAAAGTATCATGAATCCCACACTCATTTTCACCATGACCAATCCATGGCTAATTTGGTTCCTTTGCCAAGGGGAAAATCTGGGCATTGAGGGTGGAAGCACAGAAAATAGCTAGGCTGCAGTGAGTCTTGGCACACTCTTCTTTTACAACTACTTAGAACTGAAAACAGTTGACGTCTTATGATTTTATGACCAGTGTATTGTAGAGACATAGGGAGGTCCTCAGTTTGACAAACCTTAAGTGAGATTCCACAGTCACATTTTAGGATATCCTTGTCACCAGAGACTCATAAACCAAAACCAGCATTGAAATTGGGAGGACAAGGTGTTCTCTTAAGAAAGTTTTCAATTTAGAGGTCTATTCTCCAAATTCCGCCGCTTCTCCTCTTAGAGGAATAAGCTTTTGATCTTTATTAATAACATTACAGAATCATTACCCTTCTAAAAGCTTCCCTCCCAAGAAATGCTGGGTTTCTTAGATGAAAAGTT
>NW_008332861.1:14288-14902 GCF_000622305.1 Nannospalax galili
AATAACAAATTTTTGGAAAAGCTATATGGAAACTTGTCACTATTGAATTTATATATATGTTATAGATATATGAGATAAATATATATGTTTTCCTCATTTTATTTTGTAGGTGTTTTAAAAATTGATGCATACTCATTGTACATGGTACTTGGCTACATAAGGACATTGTCACAGAAGTATATACTTTGAACATATGGACCTGCATCCCTCGCCCTTCCCTTTCTCACTGTCTTTGTCATTAATCCCCTTTACTCTCCTAGACATTTTTGCTTCTGTTTTTATCACACACACACACACACACACACACACACACACGCGCACGCAGGCACACACACGCATGGGTTTATGCATCTAAATAAAATCTAGGATCTATAAATGATATAAAGAGTTCAATATTTGTCTGTCTGAGAGTGACATAACTCTCTTACTATGATAATCTTCAGTTCCATCCATTTTCTTAGTTGCCGTGTGTGTGTATGTGTGTGTGTGTGTGTGTGTGTGTGTGTGTGTGTGTGTGGGGTGTGTGGGTTATCTTTTTTATTTCCCAGAGCCGAGGACCAAACCCAGGGCCTTGTGCTTCTAGGCAAGCACTCTACCTCTGAGCTAAATCCCCA
>NW_008332862.1:0-3071 GCF_000622305.1 Nannospalax galili
CTCTTATGTTTTCTTGTTTAAGTATTTTATTATTTTTATTTTATGTGTATGAGTGTATTGCCAGCATGTATGTTAAGTGCACCTGTGTCATGCAATGCCCACAGAGGTCAGAAGAGGGTGCCAGATTTCCCTGGAACTGGAGTTACAGATGATTGTTAGTTGCTGGGAATTGAACAGGGTTTTCTGCAAGAGAAGCCAGTGCTCTTGACTGCTGAGCTATCTCTCCAGCCCCAGGCTTTTTTGTTTTCTGTGTCCCTTAGTAAAGATGAGGTATTATGAGGTCTACTATAATTGTGAACCGAAGATGAATATGTGAGATTATTTCAATCTTATGAGTAAATCATTCTGTCTGACCTTTAGGGAGCATTTCACAACCTAGTGAATTAGGGATACCAATATTAGATGTTTTCTCTCTCTCTTCCTTGAACCAGAGTCTCTTGTAGGCCATGTCACTGAGAACGTTCTCTTTTATAGAGTTTAAAAGACAGAGTAATAGCTTAATTGAAAGTAAAACATGCCATTGATGAGAAGTTCCAGTGAGTTTCGGACTATTTTAAAATTTTGCACTTTAATTAGGACATATTTTAAATATGAACATATTCACATAAGCAGCAAAATTAAATGAATGTTTGTGAATTGCTAATAAGTATTCTGAAGCTAAAAAATCAGGATTTCATAAGAAATAATGAATAATATTATGTGCTTAATAAATGCTAAGAATTGCTAAACACTTTTGTTAATGTGTTTTAGTCTAATGACTTCAGTTTTTAATGATTTCTATGACCATCATCACTTTACAAATTACAATATCCAGAGAAGTTACATAACTTGAACGTGGAGTGAACAGGAAGGAGATGGTACTGACTGAGAATGAGGTAGATGGCGAACTAGATCTGTGAATGTCTGATGGCTGACATGCAGTGGCTCTCAGGGTTGAGCTTCTGGGTCTCTTCCTTTTTGTTCTTTTATCTTTTTAAAAATCATTTTTATTAAAATTTGTTGCATTTCGTACACAATATCTCAAACAATCTGAATCATCTTTATAGCCCTGTCCCCACCAGAACCTACCATAGCTCTCCCACCACTGGAAACCATATAGCCTGTCCTGGGTGTTACGGCCCACTGTGTGAAGTGCAAGTCCATCCACTTGCAGTTTAGTCAGATCCCTCTCATCTCTCTATTCAAACACCTATCATTTTCTTTCTTTTCTCTCTCTCTCACTTTCTTTCATTCTTTCTTTCATTTTTAACAGAGCATAGGGTGGCGGTTTATTTACAGAGGAGTAGGCACTCCCCCATGTATGACAGCACTGGAAAGTCCCCACACAAATATAGTTCATGTGACATCCTGACAGCTGCAGAATCCCTCCTGGGATTCTCAGCTTATATACCCTTAGGCCCTCCCCCAAATGCAGTTAAGGTCCACTGATTGGGTGGGAGGGGTAACTGACCTCCCCCACAACTCCTTGATGAGTGTAGGAAGGAGATGTGCATATATCTCACTGGCATAGTGGTCAGAGTACACTTCCAGTTAACACTCCATCCCTTCCTCCAGCTCTTACATTCTTTCAACCAACCTCTTCCACAAAAGTCCCTGAGTCTTGAAGGGGGTGGTAGGTGTGGGATGATTTTCCTCCTATTGTGGCAAGGCATTGAACTTTTGGATGTGTGCATTGTCAGTTTTCCATGGACTGTTGGACCATGTCAGTGGGATTCTATCTACTATAAAAACACAAACAGCAAGATGCAAGAACATCTAAACAGTGGCTGCTATAATAACCTATGGGTGTAAACACAAACACTTGGATGGTACTTTAGCAGATGCATCACGTCCATCTAACAAAACAATTGCAGTGGCTCCCCCCTGGGGCCTATATCCTCCCTGCCACAGGGGGCTAGCCTGTCCTACAGTACTAGATGTGTGTTCCATCTCTAGGAGTGGGCATTATATCCAATCAAATATTTGTTGGTTGTACATACACTAGGCTTGCCACTGTTGCACCAGCAGGAACATCTTGTTTGGCATGTTGATAGTGCAGCAGACAGGGTTAGTCATTGGTTCTCCCCCAGCCATCTGTATGAATCTAATGATTCTCTTATAATCTTGCTAATCTTATTCTTCCTCTTGAAGTTCATTACACTAACATGTTCAAGACCCTCTTATCTCCTCCCTGAAGTACTTACAGTCTCCCAATTCAATTTGCATTGCATTCTATTAGCAAGTGGATTTTCTGGAAAATACAACTCTGGTCACATAACTGCTGCTTAAAACTCAATGGCTCAGGGCTGGATAGATGACTCAGTGGTTAAGAACACTGGTTCTTCTTGCAGAAGACCCAGGTTCAAATCCCAGCACCCACATACCATCCATTACTCCAGTTCCAGGGGATCCGGCACCATCTTCTCTTCTCTGCAGGCACTGCACGACACAGCACACTTACATACATGCAGGCAATATACACATGCACATAATATAAAAATAAAGAAAATGTTTTGTAAAAAAATTCTAACTAGGTAAGAAAAAGAAACAGTCATACATATTGGGAGAAAGAAAACAGTCAGTGCTCTTAACCACTGAGCCTTCTCTCCATCCCAGTTCTATTGCATCTTGACCTATACCTATTTTATTAACTTAGGTTTTAACGTTTTCCCTCTGTGATGGTGGGATGCAAACCCTGATCCTTGCATACTGTAGGCAGGTGTTCAATGACTTAATTGTATGTCTGGCCAAAGTTATTACAAGAATTTTTCTTTTTTTTCCTCTCTGTTTCTCCTCTTACAATTATAGCTACATTGTATTTCCTATAAAACACCCTTTTTTCCCTATGTAATTGACATTGTACATCATGTCCTGAGGTTGGTTATAAATGAATAAAACAAGTAATGTTGATATCATGAATATATAAATATTTAAGGATGGATCAGGTAGTATGTTCAGATTATGATCCCTTTTCTGTAGCTTTTATTAAGTAGCTCCTGGGTTACCAGAAAAAAAATGTTGATAATATCAAGGTCTTTGGACTTTGTCAATTCTGATCATTGAATTGGAAAATAAATAATTTGGATAGGACT
>NW_008332863.1:0-203 GCF_000622305.1 Nannospalax galili
GTTCTCCTCAGGCCAGCTGTGAAGACCCTAACCTGGACTGGGTCCCCTGCCAATTGGGGGGGGCAAGAGGCATGGAGTCATGACACACAGACCCTGGGAGTTGGGTAAAAGCAAGCACTAGGCGAGGTGCTGCAGGCTCGTTTAATGCAGAAGGGACAGGCCTTATATTTCCCTTTTCTCTGCCCCCAAGTCCCTTTAGTCAG
>NW_008332864.1:0-374 GCF_000622305.1 Nannospalax galili
TTGCTTGGAATATTTTTTTCCATCCTTTTGACATTAAGGTATTGCCTGTCCCTGCAATTGAGATGGGTTTCTTGCAGACAACAAAAAGATGGGTTTTGTTTCTTTACCCATTCAACTAGCCTGTGTCTTTTGACTGGGGAGTTCAGGCCATTGATATTTAAGGTTATTAATGAAAGACGTGTATTGAGTCCTCTTTTTTTGTTTGTTTGCATTCTTGGTGTAAGTGTACGTTTCCACTATTATACCTCCATTAAGTTGTTTTCTGTTACCCCTTGGACATAGTCACTCCTTTCTTCAGCTCTTTGTTTTACTTCAAGAACTCTCTGAATAGCTGGTTTTGTAGTCATGAAGTCTTTCAACCTATTTAGGTCATG
>NW_008332865.1:0-223 GCF_000622305.1 Nannospalax galili
CAGGAATGGTGTAGACAGAGTGAGATAGGCATAACTTGGCCTCCGTGAGCTCGCACTCTGTAGACAAGAAGCGAATGGAGGGCTGGAGGGTGGCTCTGTGTTTGAGAACACTTGCTGTGGGTTTGAGTCCCAGCACTCACGTGGCAGCTAACAACCTTCTGTAACTCCAGTACCAGAGGGATCTGACACCCTCTTCTGGCCTCTGTGGGTCATTGCACACAGG
>NW_008332866.1:0-234 GCF_000622305.1 Nannospalax galili
GCCCTTCTACTCTGATATCCCTGCTACTGTCTGCTGTGTTGTGGGCTCCCCGAGCCCTTCCCTACTATGTGCCCTTCTGGTGAATCTAGTCAGCCTATCTAGAGGTCTTTGTTTTAGGAAGGTCAGCTGTTCCCCATCTAGCAGCAATCAGTTGCCAATTTTCCTTTAGATAGGATTGGGGTGTGCTGTTCATTTTCCCAGTTCTATGTTGGGTTACTATCTGGGAATCCCTTT
>NW_008332867.1:0-229 GCF_000622305.1 Nannospalax galili
TCTTATAATTCAATGCATCTTCTGGGGACTAAGTCCTATTTGTCTAATTGTCCTTAAAATTTAATGCGTAAAGAGATAAAATGTATTATTTTTGTTCATTTCCAGTGTCTGTCGGGATGGAATTCTTCTTTGCCAAACTCCCCTAGATTTAACTTTACGTAAGTGTGTTTTTGTTGTGGTGGTGGTGGTGACAGTGTGGTGTTTGTGTTGCTTTTCTTTCCTCCTCCCT
>NW_008332868.1:0-481 GCF_000622305.1 Nannospalax galili
GCCTCAACAATATAAAATCAAAAGAGAGAACCAGAAGCTTAGACGCAAAAGCTTGTCATACCCAATAAGTAAACCACAAAGACACATAAAGCTCAAAAAAAAGAAGCAGAACTAAACTTGAAGGCCTGAGTATCACACAAGAGTCAAGGCAGAAATCAGAGAGAAAAAATAATAACATGAAAAACCAAAATAACATATCCCCACCAAATACCAGTAATCCTCTAGAGGAGCACAATGAGAATCCCCTAGAGACAATGCAGGACATGGAACTCAAAAGAACAGTGATGAATATGATAAAAGAATTCAGTGAATTTAAAGAACACACAAGGTAATCATAGAGCTGAAGGAAGATAGGGATAAAATTCTGAATGAATTCAGAAAAGCACTAGAAATATTGAAGAATATTCAGGCTGAAATAAAGAATGAAGTTAAACACTCCATGAGCCAATTAGAAACGACAGGAGAAAGCCTCACCAATAGG
>NW_008332869.1:0-691 GCF_000622305.1 Nannospalax galili
GAGCTTACCAGTGAAAGCTGCAAAATGTTTCTGTGCATAAAAGCAATACACACACGAGCTGGTGAGATGGCTCTGTGGGAAAAGGAGCTTGCTGCCCAGCTTGAAGAACTAAGTTCAGTCCCCAGGACCCATGTGGTGATCGGGGGAAACCAACTCCTGCAAGCTGATCTCTGATCTCCACACATGTTGCTGTGGCACATGCATGCTAACAAACAAATACACGAAAAGTTAGTTAACTGTAATAAAAATTACAGAACATTAGATGACTACATATAACCCTATAGTGCCTGCAATAGTTACCCAGATGATACCACACCATACACCCTTAGTTTTTCCCTGAGGGATTATCCTTTTATTGACTTTCTCATTTTTTAATATTTTAATAGTTGAACATTCCATTGTACCATAATTTATGTGATTTATTATTCTATTTAGATTATTTCTAATATTTGACAATTAGAAATACTGCTAAGGGGATAACTCCTCATGCCTTGTGAATGTGCACAGCTCTACCCGTGGAATAATCCCCAGAAGTCAAATTGCTGTATCAAAGGGTTTAGGGTGCATTATTGATTTCAAATTGGCAGAATTTACCCTTTCTTCAATGAAAGTCTGTTTTCTTTGTCATGTTTGCCAACATAGTGAGCTATCAAATTTTTTATCTTTATTACACTGATAAGAAAAAATAGTA
>NW_008332870.1:0-426 GCF_000622305.1 Nannospalax galili
AGCCAAAGCAATGCTTTTAATCAACCTTGTCTGGGAAGGGATGACCCCTGAACACAGAGAAGCATGCCAGGGACTAAAAAATGAACACTACGACAAATGGATTGTGGCCATCCATGACAACGGGACTGCCACGTACCAGGCCTCCTCCCTTGCCCAAGCCTTTGTAGTTACAAGCCAACCCAACTCAAAATGCTTTAAATGTGGAAAAACAGGACACTGGAAAGAAAATTGCCCCCAAAATGGTTCGGCTGCCAATCGACCCCCTAAAACCCTCTGTCCTCACTGTAAAAGGGGTTTTCACTGGAAAAGAGATTGTAAATCTAAATATGACAGACATGGCAAATCTTTGCCACCTTTAAACTCCTTCCTGGGCAACTCTCAGCCCCGCTAACAAGAGGGAAGCCACAAACATTATGGGTAACCAGT
>NW_008332871.1:0-248 GCF_000622305.1 Nannospalax galili
CATGAGCTGTCCGGTTGTGAAGGGGCTTCTACTTTGCATAACAGAGGTCTCTAACAAAACAGTATGGAAAACTCTTAAAAAAACTAAAAATGAACCTACCATATGACCCAGCAATACCACTCATTGGCATAAACCCAAAGGACTCATTGTATTGTAGAGACACTTGTACAAGCTTGTTTCTGCTCTTTTCACAATAGCTAAGAGATGGAAGTAACCTATGTGTCCCCCAACTGACAAGTGGTTAACAA
>NW_008332872.1:0-255 GCF_000622305.1 Nannospalax galili
TACACGATTTGTGGCCTTCACTCAAGAACTTTCCCAAGACTCTGTAGCCTTGGCTCAATAAGCACATGATTTACACCACCTTAATGCATTAACACTTAGGCTTAAGTTTAAGATCACCCGAGAACAAGCAAGACAAATAGTCCACAATTGCAAAAGCTGCTTGACTTTTCTTCCTGAACAGCACTTGGGAGTGGGTTCTCGGGAACTAATCCCTGGAGAAATTTGGCAAATGGACATCACCCACATCCCCTCTTT
>NW_008332873.1:0-817 GCF_000622305.1 Nannospalax galili
TCTTCTCCAACCCAGATGGAATATGTCATGGGAGATTTTATATATATATATATATATATGCAGGGGGAACACAGCTTGGAAAAAAACATGAGACGGGTAAGATAGATCTTGGCTTTGTGGTGACTTGATGGGAAAACAAATATCTATTGAGCAGGGCCTGACAAATGAATAGCAAACATGGCTTAACACAACCACACTTTACTGTGCACTTGCTTAGGCCTGGTCCCTGGGGCGAGATTCTCACAGGTGATTACAGGTTAGGGCGTTGCTCTTAACTGCCCATGCCTGAGCCTTAGCTCTACCTCTTATGAGCTGTGTGACCTTGTATACATCATTTAACCTCTCATTGCCTTTGTTTCCTCATCTTTAAGATGGGGATAATAATGTTGTGTCAGGCTCGATGCTGCTCCTGACATTCGGCAAGCACCGCGCACTGTGGTTTTCATGTCCTAAAAGGGCCGTGTGTGAAGGTGTGGTCTGCAGAGGGGCAGCGCTAGAAGATTCTGTTAGGCTCTTTAAGAAGCAAGGCCCTGGGCTGGAGAGATGGATCAGCAGTTAAGAGTACTGACTGCTTTTACAGAGAACCCGGGTTCAATTCCCAGCACCCACATGGCGGCTAGCAACCATTCATAACTCCAGTTCCAGGGGAATCCGACACCTTCTTCTGACCTCTGAGGGCACTGCATGATGGGTGCACTCATACATGCAGGCAATACACTCATACACATAAAATAAAAATGAATAAATTCAGTTAAAAATTTTTTTTAAAAAAAGAAGCAGCAAGGCCCTGTGGAAGGTCCTCGGTTGTGGAGCTGTG
>NW_008332874.1:0-723 GCF_000622305.1 Nannospalax galili
CTTCTGATTATTTTTAGTTTAAAGTCTATTTTGTCAGATATTAGAATTGCTTCACCTGATTTTTTTCTTAGTGCAATTTGCTTGGTATATTTTTTTTCCATCCTTTCACTTTGAGATAGTGTCTGTCCTTGAAAGTGAGATGAGTTTCTTGCAGACAACAAAAAGATGGGTTTTGATTCTTAATCCATTCACCTAGTCTGTGTCTTTTGATTGGGGAGTTCAGTCTGTTAATAGTTAAAATTATTAATGAAAGATGAGTTTTTAATCCTATTTTACTTCTGTTTATATTCTTGATATAGCTGTACTTTTCCACAGTTATATCTTCATTGGATTTCTTTCTGCAATCCCTTGGGTATAGTCATTCCTTTCTTCAGCTCTTTGTGTTGCTTCCAGAAATCTCTGAAGGGCTGGTTTTGCGGACACGAATTCCTTCAGCCTATGTATGTCAAGGAAAATTTTCCTTTCCCTTTCGACTATAATAGACATTTTGGCTGGGTATACTAATCTGGGTTGGGATCTGTGGTCATTTAAAACTGGGAATACTTTGGTCCAGGTTCTTCTGGCTTTCATAGTTTGCACTGAAAAGTCAGCTGTGATCCTAATGGGTTTTCCTTTATATTTGACTTGTTGTTTCTCTTTTGCAGCTTTCAGAATTGTCTCCTTGTTTTGTAAGTGTAGTGTTTTTACTATGATGTGCCATGGGGAGTTTCTTTTCTGGTCCTG
>NW_008332875.1:0-243 GCF_000622305.1 Nannospalax galili
AGCAACTGCTGTTTGATTTAGAAAATCCTTTCCTACACCTATATCTTGTAAATTACTGGCAATATTTTCTTCTAATAGTTTCAGGGTTTCCAGTTTCACATTAAGGTCTTTGATCCATTTGGAGTTGACTTTTCTGCAAGGTGAAAGATAAAGATCTAGCTTCATTCTTCTACAGGTGGAGGTCCAGTTTTGCCAGCACCATTTGTTGAAGGTGCTGTCTTTCCTCCATTGTGTGTTCTTGGT
>NW_008332875.1:546-748 GCF_000622305.1 Nannospalax galili
CCTGGTGTCTTCCTCAATCTCTTTCTTTAACAATTTAAAATTTTCATTGTAGAGCTCTTTGGTGTCTTTGGTCAGATTTATTCATATATCTATATCTATATATCTATATCTATCTATATCTAATCAGCTTTATTCATATATATATTTATATATTTGCAGCAATTGTGAATGGGAACATTTCCCTGTATTCTTTCTCCAATTG
>NW_008332876.1:0-350 GCF_000622305.1 Nannospalax galili
CCTCCAGTGTGGACCTCCTGCAGTGTAGACCTCCTCCAGTGTGGACCTCCTGCAGTATGCACCTCCTCCACTGTGGACCTCCTCCAGTGTGGACCTCCTGCAGTGTGGACCTCCTGCAGTGTGGACCTCCTGCAGTGTCGACCTCCTCCAGTGTGGACCTCCTGCAGTGTGGACCTCCTGCAGTGTGGACCTCCTCCAGTGTGGACCTCCTGCAGTGTGGACCTCCTGCAGTGTGGACCTCCTCCAGTGTGGACCTCCTCTAGTGTAGACCTCCTCCTGGGTGGACCTCCTCCAGTGTAGACCTCCTCCAGTGTGGACCTCCTGCAGTGTGGACCTCCTCCAGTGTGGAC
>NW_008332877.1:0-238 GCF_000622305.1 Nannospalax galili
AATAAAAGTATTCCTGGAATTAAAACAAAAGGACAATACAACACAACAAAACCTCTGGAACACACTGAAAGCAGTTCTTAGAGGGAAGTTTATAGCTCTAAGTGCCTACATCAAAAAATTGGAAAGAACAAAAATAAATGACTTAATATTGCAACTAAAAACACATGAAAAGCAACAGCAAATGAAGCCCAAACCCAGCAGACATGAAGAAATAACAAAAATCAGGGCAGAAATTAAT
>NW_008332878.1:0-842 GCF_000622305.1 Nannospalax galili
TTGTAACATTGTGATGGCACATTGGAGCACTGTGAAGTCACATTGTAACATATTGATGGCATATTGTAGCAATATATTAGAACATGGGGTGGTATTGTTGGAACACTGGAGCATTGTAATGTCACAGTGGAACATTGTGAATTCGTATTGCACATTGTGATAGCACCATGGAGCACTGTGATGTCACATTGGGGGATTGTGAGGAAATTGAGCACCATGTTTTCATTTTGACCATGGTGACGACACAATGGGTCATGGTAATGACACAATTGCTCATAGTTGATGGCCTCATGGTGCATTGTGATGGCACATGAGGTAAAAGTGTTGGCACATGGGAGCATTGTGAAGTCACATTGGAACATTGTGACTTCACAATAGAGCATTGTGAAGTCATATTGTAACATTGTGATGGTGCATTGGAGCAATAGAATGGCACATGGGGCAATAATGTTGGCACATTGCAGTTTGAGATGTCACATTGTGAATTCATATTGTTACATCGTGATGGCACATTGGAGCAATATAATGGCACATGGGGAGACTGTGTTTGCACATTGGAGCATTGCCATGTCAAAATGGGATAACATTGTGATTGCACATTGGAGAAATATAATGACCCATGGGGCGATTTTGTTGGCAAATTGGAGCATTGTGATGTCACAATGGAGCATCGTGATGACACATTTTAATTTGTGAAGTCATATTGTAACATTGTGATGGCACATTGGACAAATATAGTGACGTGTGGGGCAAAAACCTTGGGACATTGGAGCATTGTGATGTCATATTGGAGCACAATGAAGTCACAATGGAACACTGTGAGGTCATATTGTATTATTGTG
>NW_008332878.1:1662-3978 GCF_000622305.1 Nannospalax galili
TGAAGTCATATTGTAACATTGTGATGGCACAATAGAGCATTGTGATATCACATGGGGTGATAGTGTTGGCACATTGAAGCAATGTGATGTCACATTGTATCATTTTGAAGTCACAATGGAACGTTGTGAAGTCATATTGTAACATTGTGATGGCACAATAGAGCATTGTGATATCACATGGGGTGATAGTGTTGGCACATTGAAGCAATGTGATGTCACATTGTATCATTTTGAAGTCACAATGGAACGTTGTGAAGTCATATTGTAACATTGTGATGGCACAATAGAGCATTGTGATATCACATGGGGTGATAGTGTTGGCACATTGAAGCAATGTGATGTCACATTGTATCATTTTGAAGTCACAATGGAACGTTGTGAAGTCATATTGTAACATTGTGATGGCACATTGAAACACTGTGATGTCACATTGGAGCATTGCAATGTCACACGGGAGCACAGTGATGTCACAATGGAACATTGGTAAGTCATAATGTAACATTGTGATGTACCATTGGACCATTGTAATGTCACAATGGAACATTTTGAAGTCAAATTTTTACATTGTGATGTCACATTGGAGCAATATAATGGCACATGGAGAGCTAATGTAGCAATATTGGAGCACTGTGATGTCACATTGGAGCATTGTTGTGCAACAATGGACCATTGAGATGTCATATTGTAGCACTGTAATTGCATATTGGAGAAAAACATATTGGCACATGGGGCGATAGTGTTGGCACATTGGAGCATTGTGATGTCACATTGGATCATTGTGATGTCACATTGGAACGTTGTGAAATCATATTCTTACATTGTGTTGGCACATTGGAGCAATGTAACGTCATATGGAGCGAGAGTGTTGCCAGTTTGGATCATTGTGATGTCCCATTGGAGAATTGTGATTTCGCGATGGAATATTTTGAAGTCTTAGTGTAATATCGTGTTGGCACATTGGAGTGATATAATGGCCCATGGAGTGATAATGCTGGCACATTGGAACATTGTGAAGTCAAAATGGAACACTGTGAAGTCATATTGTAGCGTTGGAATGGCGCCCTGGAGCTTTGTGATGTCACAGTGGAATATTGTGAAGTCATATAATAGCATTGTGATGGCAAATTGGAGCACTGTGGTGGCACATTGGAGCATGGAGACCTCACACTGGAGAACGGTGACATTACAGTGGAAAATTGTGAAGTCATCTTGTAAAATGGTGTTGGCACCATGTAGCATTGTGATGTCACATTGGAACATTGTGAAGTCGAAATGGAACACTGTGAAGTCATATTGTAGCGTTGGAATGGCGCCCTGGAGCTTTGTGATGTCACAGTGGAATATTGTGAAGTCATATAATAGCATTGTGATGGCAAATTGGAGCATGGAGACCTCACACTGGAGAACGGTGACATTAAAATGGAAAATTGTGAAGTCATCTTGTAAAATGGTGTTGGCACCATGTAGCATTGTGATGTCACAATAGAACATTGGGAAGTCACATTGTATCATTTTGATGGCACATTGGACCAATATAATGGCACATGGGGTGATAGTGTTGGCAAATTGGAGCATTGTGATCTAACATTGGAACATGTGATGACACAATGAACCATTGTGATGTCATATTTTAACAATGTCATGGCACATTGGAGCAAAATAAAGTGTTATGGGGCCATAGTGAAGGCACATTGGAACATTGTTGTTTCACATTGCAGCACTGTGATGTCAGAATGGAATATTGTGAAGTCATAGTGTAACCTCGTGATGGCACATTGGAGCAATATCATCACTCATGGGGCAATTGTGTTGGAACATTGGAGCATTGTGATATCACACTGTAGCTTTGTGATTTCCCAATGGAACACTGAGAAGTCATATTGTCACATTGTCATCGCACATTGCAGGAATATAATGGCACATGGGGAGATAGTGTTGGCACATTGGAGAATTGTAAAGTCACATTGAAGCATAGTGAAATCACATTGGAACATTGTCAAGTCATATTGGAACATTGTGATGGCACATTGGAGCACTGTGATGTCCCCTTTGAGCATTGTGATGTCACACTGGATCACTGTGATATCAAAATGGAACACTGTAAAGTCATATTGTAACATTGTGATGGCACCATAGTGCATTGTAATGGCACCTGAAGCGATAGTGTTTGAACATTGAAACATTGTGATGCCACATTGGAGCATTGTGAAGTCGTATTGGAGCATTGTGATCTCACAATGGAATGCTGTGAACTCATACTGTAACATTGTCATCGTACCATAGAGCATTTTGATTTCACATGGTGCGATAGTGTTG
>NW_008332878.1:4542-11047 GCF_000622305.1 Nannospalax galili
GGCGATATTGTTGGCATATTGGAGCAGTGTAATGACGCATTGGAGCACTGTTATGTCACAATGGAATATTAAGAAGTCACATTTTAAAATGGTGATGGCACATTGGACCAATATAATGGCACATGGGGCAATACGATACTGTTGGCATATTGGAGCAATGTGATGACACATTGAAGCATTCTGCTGTCACAATGGAACATTGTGAAGTCATATTGTCACATTGTGATGGCACCATAGAGCATAGTGATGGCACATGGGGCATAGTGTTGGCACATTGGAACATTGTGATGTCACATTGGAGCCTTGTGACATCACTATGGAACAATGTGAAGTCATATTGAAATACTGTGATGACATATTGGAGCAGTACAGTGGCACAGGGGGTGATAGATTTGTAACAGTGGAGCAACGTTGCGGGGTATTTGAGCCAGCGATCCCCACGCAGTGGTATTTGGGGATGAGTAAGCACACCATTCGCCAGCCCATGCCACCCCCAGTACCAGGGAAAATCAGATGCAACAGGGAGCCTATTCAATCAGGGACTCATTTAATACAGGTGTTACAGAGCTTATAAAGGCACCTGGAAATTCCCCCTCCCCCCTGAGGGTGTATATTAAGGATGGTCACATACTGATCATGCACTCTTCAGCAGTACGGAAGTGTCCTTCAGACTTTTAAAGCAAGTAAGGCTGCACCCCAGTAACTTCCCCTCGGACCTCTGCAAGGTGGGGCCTTTAGGGCCCCACATCTCCCCCTTTTATTTTTTATTTTAAGGCCGGACTGACTTTATTTCATAGGTTACCAACCTCGTACTTGGCTCCTAGAGGGGAGTTGGCTATCTCCTTCCTCTAATCTTATACATTTCTGCCTGTCAAAGGTTGTGTCACCTTTGATCAAGCCTTGCCCGTCATTGGACCATTCACCTTGCCATGTGCATGTCCTGTTTTAGGACTGCTTGTAATGGGACATCTTACCCATCCTTGGTTAAAACTGCATCATGATTAAGGGCAGCTGCGTGGGTAATGCCAGCCCATGAGAGTCTTAGTTTCTGCCTAATTCGGTTAGCCAAGTGTGTGCAACTGGACGGAGTCCTGGGGGAGTCTGTAATCATGAGGAGGTGGGCTGTGGCAGTTCTCCGGGTCCTCTGCCACTGAATTATCTGGTAAAAATACTTAAAGATAAGCATTATCAAGAGAAACAAACAAGTCATGGCATAGGACAAGTTGAAATACTTCTGAGACCATGTACCTTTTAGCCAATCAGCCAGTTGTCTGAAAGGCAAAGAGACTGATTGGCAATGAAGCCAAGAACTGGGTCCTTCATCTCAGATGGATATAAATAAAGAGAGGAATTTTGTGTCATGAGGTATTATCCAAGGACAGTCACATTAGTCGTCGGACCCTGGCCTACCCACTTAAGGTTTGCTGCAGGTACCCATATGGGGTTTGAGTCTCCTGTAGAGTAGACACAGCCAAAGCCTCGGCCCATGGTTAACAATGGATCTGGGCCTCTCCATCGCCCCATAATGGGGTCGTTCCATCTTACTCGTACTTCGGGTCTCTGCTCCTGTCGTCCCTATTGCTTCTGAAACTGGGATTCCAACTGATTTTTTTTGAAAATTAAGAACATTAACAGTGAATAAGGCCATACCCAAGTTTTGGTGGGGGCTCATTCCCCCCTTTTGTTTATGTAATTGAATATTTAGGTTTTGATGGTTGCATTCTACAATGTGTTGACTTTGAGGATTGTAGGGAATTCCTGTATTGTGTTGAATTCCCCAAAGTGAAAAGAAACCTTGTAAATTTTTACTCACAAAACATGATCCATTATCAGTTTTAATTCTTTTGGGCAGTCCCAGCGTAGCAAAGCACTAAAGAAAATGAGATTGAGGATGTTTAGACTTCTTTCCTGTATGAGCGGTAGCCCAACAGGCATGTGAGAATGTGTCGATGGACACAAAAATATACTTAAGCTTTCCAAAAGGAGCATAGTGTGTGACATCCATCTGCCACAAGGAATTGGGCTTGAGTCCCCTGGGGTTTACCCCTGGCTGTTGCAGAGGCTGTACATGCAGAAAGGGTTGACAAGACTTTCAGTTATGTACAATCTTCTTTAGGTCCTTGATGGGAACTTGCGGAAATCTCTCATGAAGTCCCCACCAATTTAAATGAGTGAGGTTATATAACCCCTGAGCTTCATTCAGGCCTGCTGACAGGTCCTGGGTGGAAGCCACCTTGTCTGCCTCTGCATTGCCTTTGGATAAAAGCCCAGGGAATCCTTGGTGCCTGATAAGATGCTGTAAGAAAATAGGAGCTTCTCTCTAAGAAGCATAAGAATCTGAATCATCAAGGGAGCAATGGGGTTCCCATCCAATCAGTGTGAGAACCTAATAGTCCTGGAAGAATATTGACTACATACAGACTGTCAGAAATCAAATTCATGGGTTCACTTATCTTTGTTAATGCTAAAATGAAGGCCATGAGTTCCTTGATTTGAACTGAGCCATCACAAGCGTGGACATATCTTTTTGGTTTCTCATCTGCCCCCTGGTATACTATCACTGTATCACTGCAGCTCCAAATCTACCCCCGTCAGTGAAATCATTGTAGTCTTTTACTAAGGGCTCCCTCGCACTGCAGCTCCAAATCTGCCCCCGTCAGTGAAATCATTGTAGTCTTTTACTAAGGGCCCCCTCGGCCTTGGGATTCAACGAGCTCTGCTGCCAGCAGGGCTGTAGGACTTGGGGGTGGGGTGGATCCCAGGCCGCCCATGGACCAGATGGGACGGCGCCCCCAAGCCACCTTCCCTGAACCGGGCCTTCCCAGCCATCCCAGAACCGGTTGTGGTGCACAGCCAACGGTGTGTTCATTTTTTTTGAAATGCACCCCGTGGCTGCCACCGGTTTCTGTCCAGGGGGGGCCGTCTGGCGCCCAGCTTTTGTGGGGACGCCTGACTCGCACACACCTTACTTCAAGGTGGCTCGGGTGGGCGCTGTCACCGCCGACCCTGTGCGCTCCGCTCCACCCACCCTTCTGAAAAAGGCATCCATAGGTCCTCTTTTCATGGATCCCGGGAGGCCCTGAAGCTGGCCAGGGCATGCCCTAGGTTCCGCTTCTTACTTTGGCTGCTTTTGGTTTCATTTCTGTTGCATTTCTGCATTCTTCCTCAAACTCTTCCCATGATTCTCATGTACCCCCAAAAAAATTTTAGCCCCAAGCAGCCATGGTGCCAAATGAACAGGCTCTGCCCAAACCTTTTGAGCTGCTGGATTTGACAGATCCAATTCCCTACTTTTAAACATATGTCTCAGTGCTTTAAGCTGTGGGTCCTCATGCTTATTGATTGTGTTACCCATCTTTCCAGGACTCACTTACTCCTAACCTCCTGATAGGCCCCAATCCGTTTTTCTTCTTTCTTTCTTTTCTTCTTTTCACCTTCCTTGCAACCCCACTTTGGGCACAGTTATGGGGGGTTCAAGCCAGCGACCACCCCACAGTGATTATTGGGGATGAGTAAGCAAACCATTTGCCAGCCCATACTGCCCCCAGTACCAGGGACAATCAAACACAACGGGGAGCCTAGTCAAGAGGGCACTCATTTATTACAGGTGTCACAGATCTTATAAAGGCACCTGGAATTTCCCCTTCTCGATGGCACCATGGAGTATTTTGATGTAACAATGGAACATTGTGAAATCATATTTTAATATTGTGATGGCACATTGGAGCAATATAATGGTAAATGGGGCCATAATTTTAGCACATTAGAGCACTGTGATGTGTCATTGGAACATTGAGAAGTCATATTGCAGCATTGTGGTGGCACAGAGGAGTAATATATTTCCACATTGGTTGATAGTGGTGTCTCATTGGAGCATTGTGATATCACATTGGAGCATTGTGATGTCACATGAAACATTGAGAAGTCATATTGCAGCATTGTGGTGGCACAGAGGAGTAATATATTTCCACATTGGTTGATAGTGGTGTCTCATTGGAGCATTGTGATATCACATTGGAGCATTGTGATGTCACATGAAACATTGAGAAGTCATATTGCAGCATTGTGGTGGCACAGAGGAGTAATATATTTCCACATTGGTTGATAGTGGTGTCTCATTGGAGCATTGTGATATCACATTGGAGCATTGTGATGTCACATGAAACATTGAGAAGTCATATTGCAGCATTGTGGTGGCACAGAGGAGTAATATATTTCCACATTGGTTGATAGTGGTGTCTCATTGGAGCATTGTGATATCACATTGGAGCATTGTGATGTCACATGAAACATTGAGAAGTCATATTGCAGCATTGTGGTGGCACAGAGGAGTAATATATTTCCACATTGGTTGATAGTGGTGTCTCATTGGAGCATTGTGATATCACATTGGAGCATTGTGATGTCACATGAAACATTGAGAAGTCATATTGCAGCATTGTGGTGGCACAGAGGAGTAATATATTTCCACATTGGTTGATAGTGGTGTCTCATTGGAGCATTGTGATATCACATTGGAGCATTGTGATGTCACATGAAACATTGAGAAGTCATATTGCAGCATTGTGGTGGCACAGAGGAGTAATATATTTCCACATTGGTTGATAGTGGTGTCTCATTGGAGCATTGTGATATCACATTGGAGCATTGTGATGTCACATGAAACATTGAGAAGTCATATTGCAGCATTGTGGTGGCACAGAGGAGTAATATATTTCCACATTGGTTGATAGTGGTGTCTCATTGGAGCATTGTGATATCACATTGGAGCATTGTGATGTCACATGAAACATTGAGAAGTCATATTGCAGCATTGTGGTGGCACAGAGGAGTAATATATTTCCACATTGGTTGATAGTGGTGTCTCATTGGAGCATTGTGATATCACATTGGAGCATTGTGATGTCACATTGAAACATTGAGAAGTCATATTGCAGCATTGTGATGGCACAGAGGAGCAATATATTTCCACATTGGTTGATAGTGGTGTCTCATTGGAGCATTGTGATGTCACATTGGAGCATTGTGAGTGTCACATTGAAACATTGAGAAGTCATATTGCAGCATTGTGGTGGCACAGAGGAGCAATATATTTCCACATTGGTTGATAGTGGTGTCTCATTGGAGCATTGTGATGTCACATTGGAGCATTGTGATGTCACAATGGAACATTGTGAGATCATATTTTAACATTGTGATGGCACATTGGAGCAATATAATGGCACATGTGTACATAGGGTTGGCACATTGGAGCATTATGATATTACAATGGAACATTGAGAAGTCATATTGCAGCATTGTGGTGGCACATTGGAGTAATATATTTCCACATGGGTTGATAGTGGTGTCTCATTGGAGCATTGTGATATCACATTGGAGCATTGTGATGTCACAATGGAACACAGAGAAGTCCTATAATAGCATAGTGATGGCACATTGGAGCAACATAATGGCACATGGGGTGATAGTGTTGGTACATTGTAGTATTGTGATGTCACATTGGAGCACTGTGATGTCACAATTGAACATTGTGAAGTCATATTGTAACATTGTGGTGGCATACTGGAGTAATATAATGGCACATAGGCCAACGTGTTGGCACATCAGAGCACTGCGTTTTGACAATGGATCATTGAGATGTCATATTGTAGCATTCTGATGGCACATTGGAGAAATATATTGACACATGGGGCGATAGTGTTGGCTCATTTGAGCAATGTGATATCACATTGGAGCATCGTTATGTCACAATGGAACAATGAGAAGTCATATAGTAGCATTTTGATGGAACATTGGAGCAATATAATGGCACATGGGGCAACAGTGTTGGGACATTTGAGCATTTTGATATCACCTTGGAACATTGTTACATCATATTGTAATATTGTGATGGCACATTGGAACAATATAAAGGCACATGAGGCGATAGTGTTGGTACATTGGAGCATTGTGATGTCAGAATGGAACATATTGAAGTCATATTGTAACATTGTGATGGCACATTGGAGGAATATAATGGCACATGGGGTGATAGTGTTGGCATATTGGAGCATTGTGATGTCACAATGGAACATTGTGAAGTTATATTGTAACATTGTAATGGCACATTAGAGCAATAAAATGGCAAATTTGGCTATAGTGTTTGCACATTGGAGCATTGTGATATCACAGTCCACTGTTGTGATGTCACGTTGGAACTTGTGAAGTTATTTTGTATAAATGTGATGGCACATAGCAGCAATATAATGGCAAAAGGGGCGACAGTTTTGGTATATTGGAGCATTATGATGTCAGAATGGAACATATTGAAGTCATATTGTCACATTGTGATGGCATATTAGGGAAATATAATGGCACATGTGGCAATAGTGTTGGCATATTGGAGCATTGTGATGTCCACAATGTAACATCGAGAAGTCATATTATAACATTGTGATTTCAAAATGGAGCATTTTGATATCATATGGGGAGATAGTGTTGGCACATTGGAGAATTGTGATGTCAC
>NW_008332878.1:12491-13259 GCF_000622305.1 Nannospalax galili
GGGGACTTAGTGTTGGCACATTGGAGCATTGTGATGTTACAATGGAGCATTGTGATGTCACATTTGAGCATTGTGATGACACATGGGATCATTGTGGTGTCACATTTGGGGAATGTGAGGAGACATGGAGCACCGTGTTTGCATACTGAGCACGGTGATGACATAATGTATCATGGTAATGACACTATGGCGCATTGTGGTGTCTCAATGAATAATTGTGATGACACATTGGAGCATTGTGATATCACATTGGCGGATTGTGATGTGACATTGAGCACCGTGTTTGCATTTTCAACATGGGGACAACACAATGGATCATTGTAATAACAAAAGGGCACATTGTGATGGAACAATTGGCATTGTCTTGGCACAATAAAATATTGTGTAGTCACATTGCAACGTTGTGATGACTCTTTGGAGCAGTACAATGGCACATGTGGCTACATTGTTGGCGCTTTGGAGCATTGTGATGTCACATTGGAGCATTGTGATGTCACATTGGGGGATTGTGAGGTGACATTGAGCATCATGTTTGCATATTGAGTATGGTGACGACACAATGGATCTTTGTAATGACACAATGGCGCATTGTGATGTCTCTGTGCATTGTGAAGATTCACTGGAGTATTGTGATGTAATATTGGGAGATTGTGAGGGGAAATTGAGCCCTGTCTTTGCATATTGAGCATGGTGACGACAAAATGGATCTTTGTAATCACACAATGGTGCATTATGATGTCACATTGGAGCATTGTGATGACACATTGG
>NW_008332879.1:0-210 GCF_000622305.1 Nannospalax galili
GGATCCTGAGAAAAAGAGGGGTTATGAGTCTTCCAATTATACAAGTCAGAGACTGAGAAAGGCCAGTACTGGATCTGATCTCCTATAGTTTGGAGGGGAAAAACCTGGGCAGTCCAGGTTCCATCAGAGGGGCCCCCTCTATCCCCTCCTTAAGCGGAGTCCGTTAGATAGAGGAGGGGATCTGTCAGGTTCAGTGGAATCAGGAGAGGG
>NW_008332880.1:0-424 GCF_000622305.1 Nannospalax galili
CTTTTCTAAATAGATCTAAGCACTTTAAATTTCAGTGTAAGGGATGTACTAACATAAGATGTATGCTTTCAGAGCAACAACGCAATGATTTCTGTGCTGGACATAGCATGCTGTTTCTTCTGCTGCCTTCATGAGTTTCTGTTCCAGCAACAACCTATATTTAGAGATGAAGAGATCCCGATGACATTGCTTAGAAGTCACAGTTGATGCCTGTGGACTCCCTTCCTTGGTTCGAGACTTTGTTTTGCTTTTCTATTTGGGGTCTATATATATCTGAGGGTACTTTCTCCTGTTATATCAAGTCTAACTTAATTGGGCGTTTTCTAAAAGGAAAAGGAAAAGGGTTGCTGCCCACGGCGTGTGAATCTCATGGGTGGGTTATGGGCTTATTTTATCATGGAGCTGTGCTCACTAACATGGCATG
>NW_008332881.1:0-333 GCF_000622305.1 Nannospalax galili
GGATCCATGCACTGGGCCTACCAAGAGTCCCAAACCTATAAGACACTGTCTCTCCACCTCTCTTCAGCCATCAATTACTTAGGTTGGGTCTGGAGAGATGACTCAGCAGTGAAGAGCACTGGCTTCTCTTGCAGAGGACTTGGGTACAGTTCCCCAGAACTACATGGTTGCTAACAACCATCTGTAACTCCAGTTCCAGGGGGGTCTGATGTCCTCTTATGATCTCCGCAGGTTTTGCACGACACAAGTGCACTTACACACGTGCAGGCAGTAACTCATACGCATACAATAAAAATAACAAATAATTTATTTTTAAGTTTCTTAGGTTGGAAT
>NW_008332882.1:0-249 GCF_000622305.1 Nannospalax galili
CAAAAATCTGAAAATCAAAAAGAAATGGATGGATATATGGAATCATGGGAACTACCAAATTTAAACGAAGAAGAGATCAACAGTTTAAACAGACTCATAACATATAAGGAAATTGAAACAGTAATACAAAGCCTCCCAACTGAAAAAAGCCCAGGCCTAGATGGATTTACAGCAGAATTCGACCAGACATTTAAAGACGACCTCCAACCAATACTACTTAAATTATTCAAAATGATGGAAACAGAGGGA
>NW_008332883.1:0-875 GCF_000622305.1 Nannospalax galili
TATTCAAAAGTCCACAGTCCAAAGTGGACTCAGGTAAATATCTTAACTGTATGCCTCTTTAAAATCAAAAGACAAATTACATACTCCCAACATACAGTGGAACTGAATACACATTACCATTCCAAAAGGGATGAATGGAGGCATAGTAAGGAAATACTGGACCAACACAAGACCAAAAAACAGCAGGATAAACACGAAATCCAGTAGTTCCACATCCAACTTCTGGGACTTTACTTCCAAAGGGCTTAGATGGCTCAGCCTCTTTAGATTTGCTGCATGCAACATACATCTCTCTCTTGTGCTGGTACCACTCCCTGTGTGCAAGTCTTCTGGGCAGATGCCTCACAGCTCTGGCATCACAAACGTCTTTGGGTATCCATTGCCAACCAGGCTTCACCTTCACAGCTTCACACAATGGCCTACCAGTGCCTATTTTATTCAGGAGAACCTCTGCTTCATGCTACCTGGCCTCCAAGGTTCTCTGAAACCTCGGGGGAAGAATTGAAAATCCCTTCACTCTTCCATCTTTCATTCCTCTAAAGCCAGCACCAGGTTAGCAACACTGCCAAGTCTGACTGCAAGTTTGAAATGGACCTCAGGCTGCTTTATCTGTTTCAGAAGCTCTTCTTTAACAAGTTGGAGGCTTAACTGGATGTGGTCTTGCCCTGAAAGTACTCTCTCCATTGTTCAAGTTTGAATCTCTAGGCCCCTCCTTAATCACTTAAATCTCCTTATCAATGGGATCCTATCCATCACATATCAATGCTCCAATATTGATCTTCCTAAGGCTCTTTTTCAATCCATCCTTACACTATTTCTTTCTGCCCCATTTGCTCTTTTTCCCTGAAATCTGTATAACATTCATCATTAATAGC
>NW_008332884.1:0-241 GCF_000622305.1 Nannospalax galili
TTTTATGTTTTGGTCTTTTTGAGACAGGATCTCTCTGTAGCCCCAGTTGGCTTGGAACTTGATATGTAGACCAGGCTGGCCTCCAACTCACAGAGATCCCTCTGCCTCTGCCTCCCAGGTGCTGGGATTGAAGGTGTGTGCCACCACACCATTGGAGTTTTAATAGGGATTCATTGTATCTGTGGGCTGTTTTTGGGTTAATAGAGAACTCAACACCATTATTTCTTCCAGTTCATGCACA
>NW_008332885.1:0-3504 GCF_000622305.1 Nannospalax galili
CCAGGGAAAATAGTGAACCAAAAACAGTATCACATCCCTGGAGGGATTGAAGAAATTAGTGCTACCATCAAGGAGTTGAAAGATGCAGGGGTGGTGATTCCCACCACATCTCCCTTTAACTCTCCTATTTGGCCTGTGCAGAAGACAGATGGGTCATGGAGAATGACAGTTGACTATCGAAAACTTAATCAAGTAGTGACTCCAATTGCAGCTGCTGTACCAGATGTGGTTTCCTTACTTGAACAGATTAATATGTCTCCTGGTACCTGGTATGCAGCTACTGATTTGGCAAATTCTTTCTTCTCAATACCGGTTCATAAGGACCACCAGAATCAATTTGCTTTCAGCTGGCAAGGTCAACAGTGTACGTTTACTGTCCTGCCTTCTTGCTGTGAAGTTTGGGGGTTGGCTAGCCACTTGGGTATCTCCGGATTACCCATCCAGGGCAGGGGGAAAGTAGGCACAAAGCCAACGACACAGACTCTGGGAGACTCACTGTGCAGTAAGCAAGCAAGATGGTTTATTGCATACAAAGGGCTTTTCTTTATACTCCTCGAACCTACCCTGTTGGCCCTGAAGGCTGAGCTGTTTATGGTCCATTGATGTAATCATCACATCATCTGTCTCTAGCCAGGGTGCCAGATATCAGGTTAGCAGTTTGAGGAAGTTGACTACGAAAGAATGGCGAGCCTTCACTAGGGTCTCCAGGTCCAGTGCCTGGCAGATACCCACGGACCCCCTCCTACATTTCCACCCTTTTGTCTTTTAAATGCAGTCCAGCGGGAGTCAGGGTGCTGCCTGACATAATAGTACCCACCTCGAGATGACCTCAATATTACAGGTTGTGTCTGACTTAGGTTGTTCTTGCTCGGGGCATAAGACTTACCCATCATGGGAGCATGCATCTAGCCCATGCAAATCCTGTCTTAGGTTGACTTGTCCCAGTAGAATCTTACCTGTCATTGTCTACCAACCTGAGGGAGGTATAGTCTTGGGGGATCTGCCAGTGAGGAGGGCTAGTTTAGGAGGAGGCCTTTTGTATCTGAGCTCGCCAGGCCTGCATGACCTCTTGGGGAGGGCCCTGGTCTGGACGTTGTAGGGCTAAGAGGACCTGAAGGGTTGTTTACTTGATGGTCACTGGTGACAGATATATGACAGTAGGAACCTGAGGATGAACAACACAAGGAAGAGCATACCTCCTGCTGTTAATAGGTTAGCAACTATGATGGATAAAAAAGTCTTTTAAGATTTTCCCAGATTTTTGTTACTAGGCCTGTCTGTAATGGCATGACTAAAGCTCTAGTCAAATTTAGCTGTATAATTTGATTTGTTAAAATGTTTGAGTAATTAAGAAAATCTTGGGACCAAAGCCCCTTGAGGAAGCTGGCCAGTTCTTGTCTGGTCTGTGTGAAATTTTGTATGTAGTATGGAGTCAAGCATAGTGCACTGAACCTGGGATTACAGGCCAGTAAAGTCATTTTTTGTACCAAGGTAAGTTCTTCTGCAAGTAGGTCTACTTGCCGTTGAAGGACATGCGTGGCTTGGTATAGGTGCATGGGCCTGATTAGTTGGTAGCCTTGTGGATAAGTGAAAAGTCAGTAAGGGGGATAGGTATCCAGGGTTGATTAGCCACATTAGCACCAATGTTCACAGGGAAGACAGAAGGGCATGGAGCCGGACCAGGGGGCAGAATGGAGGGGGAATGGGAGGGATATGAAGGGTAAAGTGGGAAGGAGGGCGAGGAGGGGGAGCAGTGAGCTCACTCCAGGGGTAGATAGGTGGAGGGATAGCATTATGAGGCAGTTCACATTGCGGAGGACAATGTGGGGGCTTAGGCAGGGGAGAAATGCTGTCCTGATTGGGATTCTCGTCCTGTGTGACCCCTGGGGGTGACTCAATGGAGAGGTTAGTCATTTTTTTGTCTGTGACCATGTTCACTGAAGGAAGCTAAGACTTCCTCAGTGGAAGCCAACTTAAAGCTCCCCAAAATGCCGAGAAGGATGGGAACAAAGGGAGCAGGTGGGACCCTGCTGACTTGAACCTCACGTTTATGGGTCAGGAAAAGGACCCACATCCACATGTCTGGATCCCACATATTTTTTTGGAGAAATCCAAGGAGCGATTACAGAAGCCTCATCCCAGAACTGTTCTAATTGACTGCAGTTGACTTTAAGACCACATGTAACTAAGAGGGATAAGGGCCATAATCTGAGGTTCCTTACAGTGGGAAGGGAACGTGCCCATGATGGGAAATGAGAAAGGAAGTTGTCCTAAGCCTACTGAGGGGGTCTTGCAGTGAAATTTGCTGAGAAATTGAGATCGAAAGGAGGCTCTCTGCAAAAGTAGAAGGCTAAGAAGACAACAAATAATGCAAGGAAAAGGCACAAACAGCCACTCAGAGTAGAAGTGGTTAGACATAATGCATTGTTTAGGAGCAAAATGTCTTGTGCTTAGTGGAGGAATTCTGTGGTTCGTCAGGCCATGGCCATATGCCCACATGGTGTCTCCGGTAGAAGGAAACCTTTCGGGAGATCTCCTGTTGGTCCTGTTTCCTGGGTGGTCAGTCTTTATGTGGAAATGCTGGGTGGACTGAAAATGAAACTATGTACCTCCCTATCAAGGACAAACAGATGAACAAAGAAACAGAAACCTGGAAGGGGCCTACTCACCGAAAAACAGCCGAATGGGACCAGAACTGGTCAACGAGGAGATGGACTGAGCTGGACGGTGGCTAGAACTCATGGACTTTAGGGGCACATCCAGAAGGCCAAGTTGGGCACCAGATATGGCTGTGCAGCTCAGGGGTTGGCTAGCCCTTTGGGTGTCTTGGGATTACCTGTCAGGGGCAGGGGGAAAGTAGGTGCAAAGTCAACAACACAGACTCTGGGAGACTCAGTGTGCAGTAAGCAAGCAAGCTCATTTATTATATACAAAGGGCTTTTCTTTATACCCCCTGAATCTCCCTTATTGGCCCTGAAGGCTGAGCTGTTTATTGTTCATTGGTGTAACCATCACGTCATCTGTCTCTAGCTAGGGTGGCAGATATCAAGTTAGCAGTTTGAGGAAGTTGGCTGCGGAAGAATGGCAAGCCTGTGCAAAGGTCTCCAGGACTGGTGCCTGGCAGATACCAATGGACCCCCTCCTACACCGCCTCAAGTGTATATTAACTCTCTAGCACTGTGCCTTAAATTGGTTCAAAGGGATCTTGATTGCCTTACTCTTCCAAAAATATCACAATATTGATGATGTTATGCTGATTGGGTCCAGTGAGCAGGAGACAGTAGACAGTCCAGACTTTTTGGTTAAGCACATGTGCGTGAGAGGATGGGAAATAAATTCAACCAAAATTCAAGGGCCTTCTACTTCAGTGAAATTTCTAGGAGTTCAGTGGTGTGGAGCATGCAGAGACATTCCTTTTAAGGTAAAGAATAAGTTGTTGTACTTGGCCCCTCCCTCCACCAAGAAAGAAGCACAATGCTTGGTGGGCCTGTTTGGATTCTGGAG
>NW_008332885.1:3576-5094 GCF_000622305.1 Nannospalax galili
GAAAGGGCACTTCAACAGGTCCAGGCTGCTGTACAAGCTGCTCTGCCCCTTGGGCCATATGATCCAGTAGACCCGATGGTGCTTGAGGTATCAGTGATTGATAAAGATGCTATTTGGGGTCTCTGGCAGGCCCCCATAGGGGAATCACAGCAGAGATCATTGGGATTTTGGAGTAGGGCTTTGCCTTCATCTGCGAACAACTATTCTCCCTTTGAGAGAAAGCTCTTAGCTTGCTATTGGGCCTTAGTGGAAACTGAACGTTAGACAATGGGCCACCAAGTGACCATGAGCATGATTGGAAAATTGGTGAGAAAGGCATTTGGGGAAGAAGTACATGGATAGATCTCTCCAAATGGGCAAAGGATGTGAACATATGTGTGTCTCATGTAAATGCTCATCAAATAGTGTCTTCAGCAGAAGATGAGTTCAATAATCAAGTAGATCGGATGACCTGCTCTGTGGATTGTCAGCCTCTTTCTTCAGCTATCCCTGTCATTGCTCAATGGGCTCGACAGCATGGATTCCACTCACGAAAGCTGACCTGGCTACAGCTGCTGCTGAGTGCCAGATCTACTCATTATATTGGACTCCCACATCATTATATTGATGATGTTATGCTGATTGGAGCCAGTGAGCAGGAGGTAGCAAACAGTCTGGACTTGTTGGTAAAGCATATGCATATGAGGGGATGGGAAATAAATCCAAACATAGCTATGGGTAGTGATGTGAAAATTTCTTACTGGTGTCATGTTTTGCCAAGAGCCACCAACCCATGCCATCAGTTTCCATCTTGAATCTCCAGCATTTTTCTTTCTTACTTGCCAAGTCTTTTCTCACTGTGCCTGGCAGTTGGCCCTTGTCTTCCTGGAGGATGGTTACCTGGGTGATGAAGGCTGGGCCATCCAGGGGTGTGTGGGACAGTGGCCACCTGCAGCCCTAGTCCCCAGCAACAAGTGCTGCCTCCTCACCATGAACCCCAGGGTCATACCTGGGATGATCTGCTCTTGGGGAAGCAGAGAAGTGGCCTGGTGCCAGGGGAGCAGGAAGGCCAGATATTTCTTTTTCCCAGCCACAGATCTGGCTGACTTCCCTGGTGTCCACATCCCTCCCTCCCATGTCCAGGAGACAAAAATTATGACACATCCTCAGAATGGAGTCACACTTTAAGTCTGCTGATACTAATGCTCCAGTACTAGCAGCAGTCCCATTTCCATCTTCCTCAGTCATTCTTTTTGAAGTCCTGAGTTCAGAATCTAAGATCAATATAGAAGCACCAAAGGTTAGGAAAATATTCAACCTGTGTTCACATTTTCCAGGACTCCCACTCACCCTCCCGGGAGCCAGTGTACCCCAGGCCCTGAGACCAGCTGCCCGCGGAATGCCACTTTCCATCATCTTTCCTCTTGAAACAATTTTTAATTGAATTGTTTGCTTTATTAATGTCCAGGTTTTGAGTTGTTTGTGTATTCTAGATCCTAATCATCTGTCAAAAGTGAGATGTTTTCCCATTCTCTAGAT
>NW_008332886.1:0-257 GCF_000622305.1 Nannospalax galili
CAGACCTCTAAAGGCTTGAAAATGGTTTGAGAAAATTAAACTGTTGGTTATGGGTTTGACCTAATATGTTAACTCATCTTCATAGCTGGAGATGAATTCTGGGACTGGTCTTCCTATCTCATCCTTTCGGCCTTGTCCTTGTCCCTCTCCCACAGCACTGCCTGGTATGCAGGCAGATATGGTCTGTTTGAGGAGGGATGCTTTTCGTCCTTGGGAACTCTGCTGGCTCAGATATGACTCTGTGCTTTTCTCCCTTG
>NW_008332887.1:0-360 GCF_000622305.1 Nannospalax galili
CATGAGAGGGGTGCACTTACACACATGTAGGCAGAGCACTCATACACATAATATAAAAATAATAAATAAATAAATAAATTTCCATAGTGTGTTGGAAAGCTTTAGTTGTCAACTTGACACACCTGGATTAAGGAGTCTCATTTGGGGAATTGCCTCCATTGGACTGGCTTGTGACCATGTCTGTATGGTCTTTTCTTGATTGTTGAGTGATATGGGAGGGTCATGCCCACTATGCATGGTGCCACCCCTGGGCAGTTGGTCCTCTATTGTATAAAAAATCAGGTTGAGCACAGGCTGGGGGAGCAAGCTAGTAAGCAGCATTCCTCCATGGCCTGTACTTCAGCCCCTGCCTCCAGGTTC
>NW_008332888.1:0-313 GCF_000622305.1 Nannospalax galili
CTAAACTTCTTCTTTCCCTTTATCCCCTAGGTTCCTTGTATACCCTTCCCTTACCCCTCTCTTAAACTAACCCCATTTTTATCCATATCTCCCTTATTAAGGCCTGTTTCCTACGGTTCTTCCCTTTCAGGTTCTTTCTTTTCCTTGACCTCCCTGATTCCTTTCATTATCCTGATTCCCGTAGTTATGTCTGGATACATGCTCACTTATCTGGGTTTGGTTCTAGGATCCACATATGAGGGAGAACATACATTGTTTGTTATTCTCAGTCTGTGTTACTTCACTTAGTATAACAGTTTCTAGTTCCATCCAT
>NW_008332889.1:0-220 GCF_000622305.1 Nannospalax galili
GGGGCCTGGAACAGGAAAGGGCCCTTCAACAGGTCCAGGGTGCTGCCCAAGCTGCTCTGTCCCTTGGACCATATGATCCAGCAGACCCGATGGTGCTTGAGGTATCAGTGGCAGATAAAGATGCTGTTTGGAGTCTCTGGCAGGGCCCCATAAGGGAATCACAGTGGACGCCATTGGAATTTTGGAGTAAGGCTTTGCCTTCATCTGCGGACAACTATTC
>NW_008332890.1:0-455 GCF_000622305.1 Nannospalax galili
CATGTGGTTCTTGTCGTTGAGCCCATTTATGTGATTTACGATGTTTATTGATTTACGTACATTGAACCATCCCAGCATCTCTGGAATAAAGCCAACTTGATCATGGTGGATGATCCTTTTGATGTGTGTCTGTATGCGGTTTGCAAGTATTTTATTGAGAATATTTGCATCTATGTTCATTAAGGATATGGGTCTATAGTTTTCTTTTTTGGTTATATCTTTACCAGGCTTTGGTATGAGAGTGATGCTGGCTTCATAGAAGGAATTTGGAAGTTTTCCCTCCATTTCTATTTTTTTGAATAAATTAAGTAGTATTGGATGGATGTAGATTGTCCTTAAATGTCTGATAGAAATCTGCTGTAAACCCATCTGTTCCTGGGCTTTTTTTAGTCAGGAGGTTTTGTATTACTGTGTCGATTTCTTTTTGTGATATGGGTCTGTTTAAGCTGTTAATC
>NW_008332891.1:0-468 GCF_000622305.1 Nannospalax galili
GAACTCTCTGAAGGGCTGGTGTGTGTGGACATGAATTCCTTCAGCCTATTTGTGTCATGCAAGATTTTTCTTTCCCCTTCAAGTATAATAGACATTTTGGCTGGGTATAGTAATCTGGGTTGGCATCTCTGGTCATTTAAAACTGGGAATACCTTGGTCCAGGCTCTTCTGGCTTTCATAGTTTGCACTGGAAAGTCAGCTCTAATCCTAATGGGTTTTCCTTTATATGTGACTTGTTTCTCTTTTGCAGCTTTCAGTATTGTCTCTTTGTTTTGTATGTTTAGTGTTTTTATTATGATGTACTGTGGAGAGTTTCTTTTCTGGTCCTGTCTTTTTGGTGTTCTATATGCTTCTTGTATTTGTATGGGCATGTCTTTCTGCGACGGACCAGCCCAGACCAGAGCAGTTCAGTCGGACGGGAGCAGGGTCCCCAAAGGGTGGACAAGGATTTGGCAAATGACAAACAGA
>NW_008332892.1:0-4704 GCF_000622305.1 Nannospalax galili
TTGTCTAAGCTTCTGGTTCTCTCTTTTAATTTTATATTGTCGTGGCCTGATTGATTTTGTTTTCAGGAGTTCCTCCGTGGCCCAATTCCATTGTGGGTCAGAAGTTTTCAGACTTTCTCCTTAGGTCTGGCATCTTTTAAGAATGATTTTGGCCTCAGGAACTTGGGTGTTGGAATGACCTGAGACCCTGGTAGTGGCCGCGCCACGCAGGGATGCAAAGGCAGATGGGGTGGGAAGATGCCCCAAGATTTCCCAGGGAGTGGATTGAGTAGCTGGGTTGTACTGCATGCAAAGGATCAGGGAGAGGAAAGGTAAGCCTCGGAGCCCCAGAAAGAGGCTGGCAGCCCCAGAAAGAGGCTGGCAGGTGTTACAGGACCAGGGAAGTAGAGAGGGTGGGGCCACGTCCAGAAGTGGTGCTCCTGGGGCCCAAGAAAGGCACTAAGTTGGTCTGGGTGAAAAGGATAAGGAAGCAGTATTGGTTCCCCAGGTGTCTGGGACCCCAACACTAGGAATGGCGCAGGGCCCAAACTAGGAGTAGAGAACAGCGGGGGAGATGGAAGGGTGAATCTCCTTGTGGCTTGGGGGGTCAAGGCACAGAGGGCTGCGCTATAGACTTACCCCAAGAGGCCTGAGGATAGGAGTGCAGGCTAGGAGCTAAAATGAAGTTTTAATAGTACAAAGCAAATTCAAATGCATAGGAACTTTTGGGCAATCTAGCACACTCCATCCTTAGCTGCTGTCTTGTATTTGCTTCATGTTGTGGCTCATCTTATGGTATGATTACTGATAAGTAGAGAATGTTCTTAAATTTTTCTTGTCAGTTGTACCAATTATTTTAAGCTATGCAAAAGAAAAGAAGGAAGAGAGGAAAGGTCTGTGAAGCAGGAAACTGTCTTCCCTCTCTCCTTCTATTATAGAGGGGCACTGATGTGACTATTTCTCACCCAGACTCTCCCTCCAGGTGCACTCAGCAGTTCCATGGCGAGGAGTGGGTGTGGGTACTCCTCCATTAATTTTAAGAGATACCTTTTCTACAAGTCAACTTTAATTAATATGTTCACATTCAGTATGATAAATGTATTTTTACACTGTTTCATGCTGTTTTGCCTCTGGTCATTCTTTAAAAGAGAACTGTTATATTTACAAATTTCCTGCCTTTTAATTAGTTGGTATTTTTTCTTCACAGATTAAGTACTGACTTTTTTGTTTACTCTTTTTCTCATGTTGCCTATAGATTGTTATGTAATGCTTGGTTAATATTAATTTCAACTTTCTAAATGACTGTCATGATTGTATATCCATGTATTGCTGTATTTTTCATATATATTCTAATTTTATTTTTATTGGATAAATTTTGTCATTTAGTTTTGATTTCATCTCCCTCTTTTACTACACAGACTTTTATTTTTGTTCATTTGAACATTGTTCAATATTGGAAATTTTATCCATGCATGTTACATGTTCTTTACGGATTTGTGAGTATATGATTGCCTCAGCCTTATACTCCATATTGAAATGTTTTCTTTTTTGCTTTGCCTGGAGAACTCAACTCTTAGACGACATCAAAGGATATATAACGCAGAGAAACCCTGCAAATGTGAAGAACGTTACATGTCCAATACCCATACCTCAAATCTTAGAAAACATAAATATATTCATACTGGAGAGAAACAATCCAGATGTGAAGAATGTGACAGGTCCGTTACTTGGATGACAAGTTTCAAATTACATCAGAGAGGTCATCCTGGAGAGAAACCCTACAGAAGTGAAGAATGTGGCAAGTCCTTTAATCAAATGGCCCATCTGAGGTACATCAGCGAATTCATACTGGAGAGAAACCCTACAAATGTGAGGAATGTGGCAAGTCCTTTAGTCAAATTTCAAACCTGAGAGTACATCAGCGAATACATACTGGAGAGAAACCCTACAAATGTGAAGAATGCGGCAAGTCCTTTAGTCAAATGTCAAGTCTTAGAGTACATCTGCGCATACATACTGGAGAGAAACCATATAGATGTAAAGAGTGTGGCAAGTCCTTTAGTCAAATATCTAATCTGAGAGTACATCAGCGAATACATACTGGAGAGAAACCCTACAGATGTGAACAATGTGGCAAGTCCTTTAGTAAAATGTCACATCTGAGAGTACATCATCGAATACATACTGGAGAGAAACCCTACATCTGTGAACAATGTGGCAAGTCCTTTAGTAAAATGTCACATCTGAGAGTACATCAGCGAATACATACTGGGGAGAAACCCTACATCTGTGAACAATGTGGCAAGTCCTTTAGTCAAATATCAAACCTGAGAGTACATCAGCGAATATGTACTGGAGAGAAACCCTACAGATATGAAGAATGTGGTAAGTCCTTTAATCAAATGTCACATCTGAGACCACATCAGTGAATACATGCCAGAGAGAAATACAACAAATGTGAAGAATGTGGCAAGTCCTTTATGATTAGTTCAACTTATAAACAACGTAAGAGAATTCCTATTGGAGAGAATCCCTATAAATGTGAGAAATGTAAGAAGTCCTTTAAAAATATGTCTTAGATTAGAGCACATCATGTAATTCATACTTGAGAGAAACCCTACAAATGTGAAGCACGTGACAAGTCCTTTTGTCCTATTTAATGTTTAATCAGAGAATTCATACTGGAAAGTAACCATTCCAGTAAGAAGAATGTGAAAGAACACATAGAAGACATGAGAGAATTGATACTAGAGAGAAATTCCACAAATGAAAAGGGTTTGAGAGGTCCTGTACTTGTATATCAACTCTTAGAGAACATCAAAGAATTTACAATAAAGGGAGACATTGCACATATAAAGAATGTAGCAGTTCCTTTAATAATATGTCAAATGGTAGCAGTTATCAAAAACTCATACTGAAGAGATAATTTACAATTCCCCAGAATATGGTACATCCTTTACTCTTGGCTCAATCCTTAGAATGCAAAGCAGAATCCATACTAGGGGGATATATCTAAAAGTATGGAGAATGCTCAAATGCTTATATTTATATATTACAAAACTTCATAGTGTGCTGAAGGAAAGTTAGAATTGCACACAAAATTGGAAAATTGCTAATAAAAATTTATTCTTAATTCATAAGTATGAGAAACTAGAAACATAATTACTATGAGTAAGCCTAGAAACTTTATCGTAGAGGAAAACCTACAGATTAACAAAACATGTTCCTGTCTTAGGAAACGTCTGAAATTTCTTAGTGAACAGGAACCTCACAACATTCAAAGACTAATCCCTCATTCTTTTCTGTGTGACTAAAGCAGTGTGCTGGATAGCTTTAGTGTCAGCTTGAAGTACCTGAAATAGGAGCTTCAATTGGGTAATTGCCTCCATTTGGCTGTCTAGTGGCCATATCTGTGGGGTAATTTTCTTAATTGTTAAGTGATTTGGGAGGGCCCAGCCCACTGTGGGTGGAGCCATTCCTGGGCTAGTGATCCTATATTGTATAAGAAAGCAGTGTGGGCAGGGCCCAGGGGAGGAAAGGAGTAAGCAACATTCCTGCATTCCCCCATGGCCAGTGCTCCAGGCTCTGCCTCCAGGTTCCTGCTCTAAGTTCCTACCTTGGACTCCCTGATGAACCCCAGGAGATGTAAGCCAAATAAACTCCCCCCAACTTTGGTATTGGTCAGAGTGTTTTCTCACAGCAATGGAGAAACAAACTAGAACAAGATCCTAAGTATCACTGAGTTGTCACATATTCTCTAAATATCTTGTGAATATGTGAAAATGTTAATTCATAAATATGCTACTTGGAAAATCCTGAACTGTATGAAGTAATTGTATCTTAATATGCATATGAAGGGGGAAAGATTTATGCAAATATCTCTTTAAAGTGGAAATTCCATAATAAAAAGGCCAGGACACAGCACAGTCCCTATAATATGACAAGCTAGAATATTATAGATGACAAGCTAGAATATTACAGAAAAACTTTTAAAAATTTATGTCAGTTATTTCAATATTTTCATCAAATGGTATATGATATTTTGATAGACATAACTGTTTTATTTAGAAACATTTGTGTTCCCAAAATTGGCAGCATAGTCTAGTTTGACCTTCTTCTAAATTCATATTTTCACTAAGTGTGGTGACTCATGCCCATAATCCAAGTACTCAGAGGCAGAGGCAGGCAGATCTCTGTGAGTTCAATGGCAGAGTGGTGTACCTTGTGAGTTTCAGGTCCTGGCAACGAGGAGACCCTGTTACAAAAAGACCCCCAAAATTCATATTTTCTAATTTATAAAGGATATTTTCTAAATTCATATTTTCACTAAGTGTGGTGACTCATGCCCATAATCCAAGTACTCAGAGGCAGAGGCAGGCAGATCTCTGTGAGTTCAATGGCAGAGTGGTGTACCTTGTGAGTTTCAGGTCCTGGCAACGAGGAGACCCTGTTACAAAAAGACCCCCAAAATTCATATTTTCTAATTTATAAAGGATATTATGAAAATTTATAGCAATTGTTGACTCAGAGTTGAAGGGATGTATTTTTGTTCAATGTATTAGGAATGCTTCATTAGTGCCAATTGTTCCATGAATAATTCATGGACAAGGAAAATGCATCACTGTAGTTGTATTTCTTTTTAATGAGTGAGAATGCATTTTAGTGTTATGTATGTTTGGCATATTTCTATCATAGGAAAAGAAAGGAGAATCCTTAGAATTCGAA
>NW_008332892.1:5665-6805 GCF_000622305.1 Nannospalax galili
AGGTGCTGGGTGTCAGTCCCCTGCTCATTCAAAACAGCCGATCCTGAATTTTTGAAATTAATTATATTTTGATTAATAAGATGATTACGTGGAAGTCCAGTGACTTGCTAACTTTTGGTTAAACTAAAATTTTAAATATTTTGTAGGTATTGAATGTTATTAATAAAATTTTTCTGTAAAGCTAAATAGAAAGATGAGTTATAGTAATCATTAAAAAGTTATTATATTTACATGTTCATTCATGACAATAATTAATTTTAGTGTTGCTCTTTGAAAATATCGTGTAATGACTTCCAAATTTTCTATTAATTTAAAGGAATCCTGTTTCTTTAGTTCTCTTAAGACACATTGTGAATAAAATGCATTGAATTCATTTTAAAATTTTTAATGCTGCATTTAAGTTATATTTTAATAAATCAATCATGTGTTTAATGACTTAACAAAGAAATTCCATGAAAAAATACTATCTTACTTCCAAATAGAAACTCTCATATCTTTCCCCCTACACTAAGCAAAGGCTAATACAAGGATAATTGTTCAATTTTGAGTAAATCTGTGGATTTGTTTTTCCTGGGGATCTTTGGGACTTACTTTAGGGATCTTTGGGACTTACTCTCAAATTATTTGCATGATGTATTTATTGGAGATTATATGATATATTAGAAACATAATGATAAATATAATGAAGATTATCTGGCCTTCTCATTTTAATCCTAATTTATGACTACTGACTGACATATTTAAGAATTGTCTATTTTTCTTTGCATCTGCCCCCACCTCTTTGTGGAACAACTGAACACATGGATTTGGATTTTCCTTTATATTGAAAGAAATGTGTAAGCATGTGAGATTCTGGATAAAGTTCTTTTAAGTCTATGACAACATAAAGGGGTGCTTACATGTATATGCACCTTCTACAATATGTATGGAAACAGATGAAAAAAAAAGAAATTCACATGTGTGAGTGAAATTCCTCTACTGTTACAAAAGACCTAAAATATGAAGCAAAGTGGAAAGGCTTTTTGTTTTAAACAGTGTTACACAGTTTTTGATACATATTTATTAGTTTCTATTGATATTGCTTACAAAGGAACAAAATGTAGGATTCTGGTAACCATGGGGCAGAGGGAGCAATTCTCA
>NW_008332892.1:6899-17423 GCF_000622305.1 Nannospalax galili
TTCTCTGAATCCTGATGCCCAGAGCCCAAATATTTAACACTTGAGACTCTGAGAGTTGATTTTGTAAGCGTAATGAAATGTTCCTGCCTTCCTAGACATCAAAAGTGTGGAAATCATGAAAAGTAGCTTATTTGCTCTGCTATACATGTGGCAGCTTCTCAAGTGTTCCATACCTCACACTGTGATTTTAGGTAGTGTTAGATGCCTAGGATAAGTGGCTCTGAGTTTGATTCTGCACAGTGCTTAAAAGCTCACATATCTCAAGGATCCTGAATCTCTCTATGCAAATCTATGTGATTTATTGCATATTATACATGTCAGAAATAGTACATATTTTATATTAGAAAACTATGTAATTCCATGAAAACATCTGGGCTTTTGAATGATTTTATGTAGCATAACAGTACTTAGGATTGAACTTCAAAATTCCAACCACACTATAGAGAATCTATTAACGTAAACATGCTTTAAAAATGCTCACTATTCTTATAAGTGAAAACTCCCAATTTTTTTTCTTTAGTTTTTATTTTTAAGGGATGTCATGAAAATCTTTGATTTTTGCAGGGCAATTCATTTGAGTAGTGATCCTTTCAATTCCCAGTTTTCTATGGGTTTCTTCCTTTTCAATGCTAGCTACACAGGCACCATGTTACTATTCTTTCTCTTCATTTATTTGTTCGGGTTTACAGATATTTAGAATCTCAGTTGTTCATGAATACTTTGGAGTGTCCACTCACATCTAATGAATTCCATACTCTGAACATGTCACTGACATTTTGAATATGATTCAATATACCAGTCAATTACAGAAATTAAATCCTTCAAAAAATGGCAATGTATAACCCCATGTCACAGCACTTTTCCCAACACTTATTGTAATAAACTCTGGGGACTGTATTTACATTGAGAGGAAATAATAGGAATTGAATTCTCATTAATATTAAGTTATTCTGGGAGAATATAGGGAATTTCAAGAGAAAGGTAAATGTGATACAGATAAAAGTGGTGTTTCCAGACTGTCTTCAGTTCCTGAAGCTCTGAGAAATGAAACTGACAGCAAAACTGAGCTATCACTAGACAGTACTACTGAGCAGTCCAGTTGAATGAATTAGATTGTATTTTCCTATTGCTATTGGTCAGAAGACAAGATTCTTGTTTGAGTTGTACATATAGTCATAATACTGGATGCCATGTTACCAGAATACGTGTAGAAAAATTTTTAAATTTATTTTTATTTTTTGTGTGTGCATGTATTTCCTGCTTGTAGGTAAGTGCACTTGTGTCATGCAATGCCCATGGAGGACAGAAGAAGCTGTCGGATCCCCTGGAACTGGAATAACGGACAGTTGTTAACTGCCATGTGGGTTCTGGGATTCGAATCTGAATCTTCTGCAAGAACAGTGTTCTTAACCACTGCGTCATATCTCCAGCCCTCATAGGAATTTTTTAAATTCTCTGAGAGACTATCTTTACATGATCAACCACAGCTGTGCTGTATTCTCACAAAAACACATAGTGCTATGAGCTGAATATGCATGCCTGAATTAGGTTTTGTGTACTATAGATAATAAAACCCATGGTCACAGGGAGCTCTCTCCCTTCTACTCTTCCCAATAGACACATGTCTACAGTTGACAAGAGTTCTCTGACTTCTGAGACCACCTGAAGAGTGTAATTCTGGCTCTATAGTGGGACTTGAGGAGGTGCTAAATAGTCCAAGACATATATGTATGACTCAATATTTCACACAGATTATAATTTAGAAGTCTTGTCATGTTAGTACATGGAAAGTTATCAACTCTTACTAGCATTTACTGAGACCTCAGGGATACAAAATAGAATTTTTTCAGTTCCTTTAACTGACACACATCTATGATCAGATACTGCTCTCCAATTAAATATTTTTGACACTAAAATATAAGGCCTATCTCACGTGCAGATAGTGAGTTTCGTTGTGATGCAAAGAAGCAAGTATGATATAAAATCAAAGTATGTGTGTGGTTGTGTTGTATTCACTAGGAGTACCTAGGAGCACTAAGCTTCCTAGAATCATTTGCCAACCAGGGTATTTCCATTTCTCCTTACAGGAATCATTGCCTTTACTTTCACCTTATCTATGTTTAAAAAATCAGGGTAGGAAGAAATTTTAGTTGAATCACCTTTAATAACAATACAAAGTATTGTGACTGGAATATTTTATGTATGTACATCACTGTACTTCCCTGTTTGCAACCATCAAACATCCTTGTCCTACATCTCAGAAAACAGTGCCATTGTTACCCCTTTGTGCTTTGGATATGTGTGTGTGTGTGTGTGTGTGTATTTCTGTACATTTTTATTAATATACTTAATGTATACTATATGCATATATTTGAAGATAATAGTTTCGAATGTGTGACCATGCATTGATTTTAGAATATTTAATATTGATATAATTTAAATTCTCGTTTTTCTTGTACAGATATGAGGAAATAGAGCTGTGTGAGTATTGACCAAATTTTATATACAAATACATAAATGAGATTTTCCAAGGTAAACCAAACAAATGAGAATGGCTTGTCTTAAGACAAGGTTGTTTGATGCAAAGAAACAGGTTGATAACAGGAGCCAAAGTTCCAGAGAAACAGAGACTTCCAGAAGCCCACACACAGAACACAGATCTCCTCTCTCCACTGCAGACTCAGCTGATCCATCCGGATACAGTCAGTTCGGTTCCTAAGCCAACGTGGAATAGGATGCAGCACAAGTGGGAAAGGATGTCAGAATTGAAGTTTGGCCAATATTCTGGGACTAAATGAAGGCAACGGAAACCAGGAAGCAGGGCAACCTACAAGCCCTGTTCCTATACCATGGAATGATTGGGAAGTCAGGGTCTTTCTCCAGGAGTAGGAAATTGTTGAATGTAAAGTCCATCACCCAGGAAAGATCTATAAGAAAGGTAAAGCCATTTCCAAACGTCTTCATGGAGGGGTATGATTAAGATGTGGAAGGGATGTCCCTAACTGCTGCACAGCTTGCTAGATATGTCTTGGATCATTTGCACTGAGAGACCAAGTAGTGAGCCTGGGTTCTCTCCACATGGAGAGGCCATATGCAGGATCCTGGGCTACAGTCATGGAATCAGCTACTTTCCAGGTCCACTCAGTGATGGCGCTGCTGCCCTATCTCCCATGTACCCTCAGTTTCCAGAGTTCCTGAAATCTCCTAGGGACCTCCCACCTCCTGTGTTCTCCATGGTACAGGATCTTCTGGCATCCCAGTGGCAGCCCTGGAACATAAACACTTCATAGATAGCTCCACACCTGCTTCCTGCCATGGTCCCAAAAGGTCCCAGCTACCAGCAGCCATGCTCAGACTCTTGCGACCAACCAGATCCTCAATTAAGACCCTCGCTGGACCAGAATTATGCAATTTTGTAATTGTTGGTTTATTGCTCCACTTACTATAAGAACTAAGGGGAAAAAATTCAGAAAAAGACCAATGGACACAGAGTCTACTGAGGAATATATAACAGTAGACTTTAGACTCGGTTATGCTCAAAGCCCTAGAGACTGGAATGCACTAGATGCTGTCACCAGCAAGGTACCTAGATACTGAGTCCACTGATATGTGACAAGGACACTTATTTCTTCCATTCCCATATGACTGAATGGTTAATGACATTCCCTCAACTTCTCTTAAAAAGGACTAATTCTTGATTTGTGAACCCTCCAGACTTTCTCACATTCCATAAGGTCGCAATTACTGGTAACAGGATATTAGGGTGCAGTTTTTAACAGGAGAATTGGGGTTATTAGGCCAAAAATATTCATACCTTAGCAACACATTTGTAGGACATGAAATTATTCTGATCTTATTTGTCTTTTGGAAAATTGATATTGTAAAGAAAATATGAAGTTTTCTTTTCGGTAATGTTTACTCAAAAACTCCATATAAGAATAAAAGAAGAAAGATTCTGGGAATGTTTTCAAGGCTGGAAAGGAGAAACACTGGAGAACATATGGGGAACACAAATTACACTTTGTAGGCCTTTCAAATATAGTAATAATGTAGGATATTGTGTCAGATGTGGTGGTAGTAGGGTGGGGTCGACATGGGGATGGGCATTTAAATATCATCAAAATACATTGTTTGAAATTCTAAAATAAGAAAATATTCAAAGAAATAAATTCTAGAGCTGGAGAGATGGCTCAGTGGTTAAGAGCACTGGCAGGTCTTGCAGGGGATCAAGGATCCCTTCCCAGTGCCCACATGGATGCTAACAACCATCCGTAACTCCAGTTTCAGGGGATCCGATGCCCTCTACTGACGTTCTACGGTATTGCATGACATGGGTGTACCCACCTTCATGCAGGCAATAAACTTATACACATGAAAAAATAGTGAATAAATAAATATTTGTAAAAAACAGAAGGAAGAGGTGCAGGGTGTGGTGGTGAACACCTTGAATCCCTGCACTTGAGAGACAGAAGCAGGTGGATCTCTGTGAGTTCAAGGCCAGCCTGGTCTACATAGTGAGTTCCCGGGACAGCTGGGGATATAGGGAGGCCCTGTCACAAATAACTAAAAAGATCAAACGAAAAAAAAAAAAAAGAACAAGAAAGATGTAGTCACCATCACAAATAAATGCAACTGGACAGTATAAACGTCATAATCTCAGTTAAATGTCAAGAGCACTATGGGGCCAGCGGAGGGGGTTACTTCTCCTTCAAGTAAATATACGTGACAAAGTTTAACTTTAAATTTTGGCTTTAACAAACCCTGTCCTTGTAAAATCAGTGAGCACTCAGGTTACACCTACAAATTAGCACAGTGGGTTTTATTCTTTTTACATATTTTATTATTTTTATTTTATGTGTGTGTATGTATTGCCTGCATATATATCAGTGCACCCATGCCATGCAATGCACATGGAGGTCAGAAGATGGTGTCACATCCCTTGGAACTGGAGTTATGAACAGTTGCTAGCTGCCATGTGGATCAGGGATTTGAACCCAGGTCTTCTGCAAGAACAGCCAGTGTTCTTAACCATTGAGGCATCTCTCCAGCCCCCATAGTGTGTTTTTATGTATCATGCTATAGCATCAAGCATTTTTCCATTTCTCTTTCTCAACTATAACTGTAACCTTAAGTTTGACAAGTGTACATAGTGGAAAAGTAGACACTCTGGCTTTTGTCACTTTTGTCAGAGTCTAGACAGGCTTGTGCCCCTCCAGTTAATGCCAATGCATATGAAGTTGAAGTCCTCAATGGAGTTGCACCCAAAGTCTGACACAAGTTAACAATGTGTGCCTAAATTCATCCTGTAGCTATTCCACAGTCCATAATTTGCATAAATCTCCTTAGAATTTGGCATAATCCTCACATTGCTTCCTGGGTTGTGAACTGAGGGCTCTTGTGATTGGAAAATCGTGATGGAAATAATTAAATCACCTGTGTCAGGGAAACCGTGAACCAAAATCATCTGGGATTACTGGAGGGATTGTAAAGAACGTTGCCATTATTCAGAATTTGAAAGATGCAGGGCGTGGGAGAGATCCACCATCTCACTGTAGGAGTCCTAGTTGGCCTGTGAAGTATATTGATGGATGTATAACCATATATTGTGTAGACATTTATTTTATATGTAATCCATGAATCTAATTGCAGCTGTGGTGCAAGCTTTGGTGTTCTTACTTGAGCGAATTTACCAACAGGAACTTGTGTAATGTTAATAGTATTGCAAATAATTTATCACCTTACATGTTCATAAGGAGCACTAGAAATTTTCTTTCGGCCAGCCTAGTGTATATAGTGATCTCCAGGCCAGCTGAGAGCTACAGGGAGACCCTGTCTCAAAAGACAAAATATATGTGTGTGTGTGTGTGTGTGTGTGTGTGTATAGTATTGCAAACACTTTATTGTCTTACATATTAACAAGGACAAGTATAAGAAAATTTCTTTCAAGTGCCAAGGCCAGCATTATTGCTTTCGTATTCCACATCAACTACATAGTAATTCTGTATTCCAATGTCTTAACATGGTTTAATGGAACTTTCTGATCTTTTGTGTTTTCCACAAGTGTCTCCCAGTTGCTAGTTTCTCCAAGGGGTGGGGCCTGCCACAGAGTGTGGACTACTGGGGGCCTGCTGGGAGCCATCTTGCAAGGGAAGCCATGAGCCACGGGCAGCCTGTGTGGCGTGGGGAACCTGCAGCCATGCTGCAGCACAAGGACAGACTGGACTGACTCTTGTGGACCTGGGTCTAGATAGCTGGTCCCAGAGGTGTGAATGAATGCTAGAAGTGACTATGTGGCATGGCACAGTCTGATAAGAGGGGCTCTATAGAGGGCGTGGGGCTAGGCACTGGGTACTAATTCCTTTGTAAGTTAATAAATGCACATAAAGATATGCTATATTGTTTGCTTGATAGTGCAGGAGACCCAGAGGGAACTTGAGTGACAACAAGGTACCACATTGTTCCTTCATACTGAAAAAATTATGCACGTTGTATGATGGGAGATGTTAACAACCACTATGGACTCACTAAAGCATATGCAGGTCATAGGACTGGAAATAAATCTTATTCAAATTTAAGGGCCTTCTTGGTCAATGAAGTTTCTAGGAATATCATGGTCAGGGGCATGCATGGATATTCCTTTTGATGTCTAGGGTAAACCCTTGCCAGCATACAGAGATACTCCTTTTGGTTTCTAGGGTAAATCATTGCACCTATATTCTCCTACTGCCAAATAAAGGCACAGCACTAACTGTACCTGTTTGGATTTTGGAGGCAGCACAATACTCTTGGGCATGTTACTCTGAAAAACCAAAACTCTGAAAGTATGGCTAGATTTTTTTGATTCTTTGTTTTGTATTGTTTTGTTTTCTATTTGTCTTTTTGAGGCACAGTCTCCCTGTAGTCCCAGCTGGCCTAGAACATGTTATGTAGACCAGGGTGGCCTCTAACTCACAGAGATCCACCTGCTTCTGCCTCCCAAGTGCAGGGATTAAAGGTGTGCACCACCATGCCCAGGAACTAGTTTTGGGTGTTCCTAAAATAGTAGAGAAAAGTTTTCAAGAGTTTCATGTTGATGTGCATGTTATCCCAAAATGTACACCTTTTGATTCAACATGCCCTAAATTATTTGCTGTTTAATGTTTGACCCTGAACCAGATTCGAACCTTTGGCAAGCTCCCTATATAAATATGTGAGACTAACTTCGGAGTATGAGCCTTGCCATGAAGTTATCTTCAGACAACCATTACCCATTTGAAGGACAGTTTTTCACCCACTGTTGTGGTTTAAATGAGAATGTCCCCCATAGGCTCCAAGCATTTGGACATTTTTTTTTCCAGTTGATGCAACTGCTTTAGGCAATCTTGGAAGGTTTGGTCTTGCTGGAAGGAACATGTCACTGATGCTGGGCTTAACGTTTTTAAAAATATTTTATTTACTGTATTTTGCTATTTTTATTTTATGTGTATAAGTGTATTGCCTATATGTGTATAAGTGCACCCATGTCATGCAATGCCTGCAGTGGTCAGAAGAGGGTGTTGGATTCCCTGAAACTTGAGTTACATACAGATGTTAGCTGCCATTGAGTGCTTGGAATTGAGGAAGTTCCTCTGAAAGAGAGGTCAGTGCTCTAAACTGCTGAGCCATGTCTCCAATACCCCCTCTGTAGGTACACGCACATGCACGCACTTTTTTGTCTTTTTGAGATAGGGTCTCCCTGTAGGCCCATCTGGCATGAAACTTACTTTTTTGACCAGACTGGCATCCAACTCACAGAGATTTGCCTGCCTCCTCCTTCCAAGTGCTGGGATTAAAGGCATGAGCCACCAGTCTAAGCAGATTTCTTAAGCCTGGCCAGATTTCCAGTCACTTTCTGCTTTCTGTGCATGCTGGTAGATGTAAGTATTTATCCCTGTAATAATTCTCTGGCCCCTCCCTATGTCTGTCTTCCATGTTGGACTCTTATCACTGTTGAATCTGGAAAGGTAAGTTCAAATAACCCCTTGTTCCTATAAGTTCCCTTGGTCACAGTGTTTTATCACAGCCATAAGAATGTAACTAATACAGAATTTGGTGCCAGAGTGTGGGCGACTTACTCTGAAGATACTGACCATCTGTGTGTTTGTAGGAATGTGGAAGACTTTGCAAGTTGGTGCTAGAAAATCTATTTATTGCGCAGTGTTTTATCATAGCCATAAGAATGTAACTAATACAGAATTTGGTGCCAGAATGTGGGCGACTTGCTCTGAAGATCCTGACCATCTGTGTGTTTGTAGGAATGTGTAAGACTTTGCAAGTTGGGTCTAGAAAATCTATTTATTTCTGTAAGCAAATGTTAGAGTTCAACATAATTGGGAAAATACCACTCAGACTCAAAAAGGTCAGAATCAGCTGAATCTATTTGCTGGCCAGTGACTGCACTCTCTGAACCAATTTAGAGAATGCCACACTAACTGGGAGTAGACGGGAGCTTTTAAAGGTAAAGTTCAACAGGGTGTCTTGGTACAGTAGCCAGATAAGCCTCTACTGGGCCTCCCAGGATTATATGGATCCATTCCCCAGTTCTTACCAGATCTTCTGGCCCCAGGCCAGTGTAAGATCTGGGACTGCTCAGCAAAATGTCTTATACAAAATGGGGAGCTCAGGCTATTATACAGAGATTAATGGGCCATTTTATTAAGGCCCTCGAAAGTGCTGAAAGCAAAGTAGTTCCTGAGGGAAATAAGTACTTAAGTAGAAACTGGGATGTTTTGGCAGTCTGTTGAGATAATATCCACAGCATAAAAACTTTCCTGAGGCTAACTTGAAATGTCAAGGACTAATTTTTTGGATGGAGGAAATTTCAAGACAACCTAATGTACAAATGTTTGTGTGACCATTAATGATTAATATTTTGCAGACCTACTGAGAAAAAGAGCAAGTAGGTCTTAAAGAAAGGCAGAGTGCACAGTTTTCATTGGAAAATGGACTATGAAGATTAATGTTGGAGTCAAGGCATGTGCTGAAGGATAGGACCTCTTTGATAAAGAGATTCAAGTGCTTAAGGAAATGCCTAGAGATTTGCACTGAAACAATGGAAACAGTACCTTCAGGGCAATGACCACATCCAGCTAAACTTTCAACTTGTGAAAGGAAAATATCTGAAAGTCATTCTATTCCTAGAATACACAGCATAGAAAAGTTTCTGGTAACGTTAATGAAGCTGTCCAGAGTCCACCCCAGGAAGCCAGCTGAACTTGACAGTGTCCTTCATGTGGTACTGGCATACAGTGCAGGTTTCATCAGTTTTTCTCTGTGTGTTCAGAGAGTCACCCAAGCCAGATTGTGTGCAGCATGGCTGTCCCAGCAGAAAAGCCCCAACAGGACACTGCATGGAGTTGTGAAGGTCAAGCATCATTGGCAGTGGAGAGACACCCAAGAAGATGCTCTAGATGCCAGACCTGTGAGATATCTTTCAAGGAGAGTTGTATACAGGGAGTGGCACCAGCCCTAGGGAGAGCTATATGTTGCACACAGCAAAGCTGGGGGGCCTGAATCATGTAAGCCTCTTGGATGTAAAGTCCCAGGTGTCAGATATAGAAATACTGGATTTAGTGTTTTCTATGGTGGTTTTCAGTCTTATTTTGATCCAATATTTCCTAACTATGCCTCCATTCCTCCCTTTTGGAATGGGAATGATATTAAGTTTCACTGCATGCTGAGATTATGTAATTTGACTATTTGACAGAGGCTTACAGGTAAGTACTTTCCTTGAGTCATAGAAAAGACTTCAGACTGTATCCTTTTGAATAGTACTGAGATATTTAAGGGTGGACTACATACTTATTTGACTTATTATGTTCATGAACCTATGTAGACCAGGGAGTGGACTGAGGTTGTGTGAATTAAAATGTCCTCCATATGCTCCAAGTGTTTGAAAATTTTGTTCCAAGTTTGTGGCACTGTCTCAGAAGGTGTCACCTTGCTATAGGAAGCAAGTCACTTGGGGAAGGCTTATAGCTTCTTAAGCCTTGCTGGATTTCCAATCATGTTCTTTTTCCTGTACCTACTTGAAGATGTAGGCACTTAGTTTTCTCCTCCTGCTCTGGCCACTTCACCACGCCTTCCCTCCATGACAAATGCTAATCCTTCTGGAAACTTGAACCATGATCTCTAATCAACTCTTCCTCTTGTAAATTCCCTTGGTCATGGTGTTTTATTACTGCATCAGAAAAGTAGCTAGGTCACCCCCTATTGTGTTTACTGTATTCCTGAATAGATATCAATATACTTTTTCATATGCTGAGATCTCATCATATATCTATTTTTGAATAGATATAAATATACTCTTTCATATGCTGAGATCTCATCATGCTCTGAGTGTTATCCAACCCAACATGTCATACATTTGGACACACACTGTAGCACTCCATTATCCAGTGGAAGTGCTACTTATGATCAGAGTCAAGCAGGTTCTGAAGTCATATTAAGTTACATGAAGAAATTAGCAAATTTCCTATAGATGCTATAATTCCTAAAAGCCCTTTT
>NW_008332892.1:17456-18089 GCF_000622305.1 Nannospalax galili
ATTGTTTGTTAAGTGAAAAAGAAACCATTAGTACCAACATCACTAATGATTTTACATGCTATACAGGCCTGACTCCCAAGTGGAGAAAAGTAGCTTCTTAGTATGTTTCTGTCACATTTCTGAAGGAGAGTGGTTAATTCTTCTATTTGAGAAGCATACCTGAAATATTGAGTAGAAATATATTTGGTGTAAAGACAAGTGGATAGATCACTCCAACTGGACAAAAGATGTGAAGATAATTGTGTCCCATGTAATGCTCATCAAAAAGTGACCTCAGCAGGAGGCTGGAGAGATGGCTCAGTGGTTAAGAACACTGGCTGTTCTTGCAGAAGACCCAGGTTCAAATCCCAGCACCCACATGGCAGCTAACAACTGTCCATTACTCCAGTTCCATGGGATCCGACTGTCTCTTCTGTCTGCCACAGGCATTGCACAACAAAGGTGTACTTACTACATGCAGGCAACACATGCGTATACATAAAATAGCAGTCATAAAATATATATGTATAAATGACCTCAGCAAAGTAAGGTTTCATTAAACCAGTAAATAAAGCTACTTTTTCTTTCTTTCTTTCTTTCTTTCTTTCTTTCTTTCTTTCTTTCTTTCTTTCTTTCTTTCTTTCTTTCTTCTTT
>NW_008332892.1:18109-22656 GCF_000622305.1 Nannospalax galili
CTCTGCCTCCTGATGGCTGTGACAGAAGACATGTGCCACCATCCCACCCAGGAATTTTGTAATGGCTGCCAACATTACAACTGACTGGATGCTAGTTTAGACTGCAAGTAAAATTGTTAAGGTTAAGAGGCCATCTGTGCCATAAACACAGACAGACACAGACAAATACACACACCCCCACGCAAAAATACACATACAGACACACACACACACACACACACACACACATTTTATGCCCTCAGGTGGTTGATTCACATACACCAACATTGGTAACCTGGGGAGCATGAAGAGACTGCTCAGTGTATTTTACAGTTAGAAGCAGCTGCTATAATGTGGACTAGTACACAGCACCCACAATTCCTCTCTGGGAGCAGTGTAGAATCCAGATGGAACACAGAGAGTGACCTCTGACGTGAAAGGAGTTAGCAATTTTACTCCACCCATGATAACTCCAGTACATTCCATCATGGACGTCATGGTCCAGTTATCTCTGGTATTTGGTAGATATCACTATGTCATAGACATAGCAAAAGTTTATTTATCCATTATCTTTAAAGAATCAAAAGCATGTTCAAATCCTCGTGGGAAATAACAGTGAACATGTGTCATTTTTCCCCAGGGGAATCTGCATTGCCTGACCATTTGTCATTATTTGGTGGCTCAGGTTTCACCAACATGGAAAAGGTTCAAAACAGTCACTTTATATCCTAATATTGACAATATTAAGCTAAACTCTGACTCCTAGATTTGGAATCAGCAGCTGTGAATACGAGAGGTGCCCTGGGATCATGTGAACAGGCAATGAACAAATTCAAAATACAAGGACCCATATTGTCTGTGAAATTCTTGGGAGCTGTGGGGTTGAATGAGACCAAAGCTACCATGTCAGGCTTTGGCATATCCTTGACCATCGACAGTCAAACAATTGCAAGCCTTTGTGAGGTACTTTGTTCACTAGAGAATATTTATCCCTCACCTGCCCCACACATTATGTCCCTTGTACACCTTATAGAAAAATGCAGCAACATGGACCAGGCATGGTGTCATGTACTTTGAGTCCTAACAATTGAAAGGCAAAGGCAGGTAGATCTCTGTGACCTTTGAGGCCAGTTTGGTCTTCATAGAGAGCTCCAGTCCAGCTAGGAGTACATAGTGAAATCTGGTCACAATCCCACAAAGAAAAGGAGTCATAGGGACTGGACTCAAGCAGCTGAATGAATGATTGTAACTTCCAAGAAGGCCATTGGCAGAGCACAGACGCATAGGACAATTGACCAGACCCAACCATTTTCACTGAATGCAACCAGTGACATAACAGGTTTTGGAGGCGTCACTTGGCAGTATATGGAGGTGAGGTAATTAACCATAGGATGTTGTCACAAATGTGGAAGGGAGCTGAGACCTGCTATCCAGGTTGGGGTAGCTGTTGAGCAGTTAGCTCAAGTGTATGCAGTCTCGCAGGCATGTGAGTCTACCACTTGAAAAGGTAAAGTCCTAGAGTCCACTGCATACACCATTGCTGGATGTCTAAGTCATTTTTTATTGACTCCAAAGTTATAGCTGGCTCAAACTCTAATTTCTCTAAATGGATAGCCTACCTTGTCCATAGGGGAACATTAAGTAATAGTCCCCTAACAGTTGAGCTACAGAAGGTCCTGGCACTTGTAGAATATGTAAAAATGCCACAGATGGATAGACACAGGAGTTGATCAAAGAATCCAGTGGGCTAAATTATGGACTGTATGACTTCTAATCATGACTGATATCTACTGTACATGGAGATTACCCTGTGGAATCCCACACAGCACCTTCCAGAAGAGAAGGAGGGTAACTACCCATGCATAGTGCTGCATGCCTTTATTCCAAGCACTTGGGAGGGAGAGGCAGGGGGCTCTTTGTCAGTTTGAGCTCAGCCTGGTCTACATAGGGAGTTTGAGGCCAGCTGGGGCTATGGGATAACCCTGTCTCAGAAAGACAAAATAAAATAAAATGAAATAAGTGAAATGAAGTGAAACAAAATAAGAAGTGCATGTAAAAACAAATCCTCATTCCATTAAAGGGTGAAATATCCACCTTAATGGAGTCGTAGGTATCCAAATAAGTAGCCTCAGAAGCATGGGCTGTCCCCACTAGATGTTCTGCTACAGATAGGGCCAGCTTCCTTGATGATTGTCTCTAAGAAGAAGTATCACCTCCTCATGCCATAGTTAGGGCCTTGGGGACAGTTGTCATCTGCACTCAGCGATACAAGAGGAGGAGATATATGTCGAAGTGAAACTGAGATACAGACAACTCTGAGCACTGTAGGTTAGGACTTGTGACTCCCTATGACATGGGAATAAGTATGGTGCTCCGATACATTATCCTATATTGAGAAAGTGGCCAAACGCTTCACCCCAGGAAGGGTCACTCTGTCATGGTTCTAAAAGATGTTTTAGTGGTAGCAATATGGCCAGTTATGGACCTGCCATTTACAGTGATAGATGGGTTGTCTCACACTCAAGTCCTAGGAGACACAGAAAAATGTCACTGGTAAGGCATGAGAAAATGCCCTCTTTCCTTTGAGAAACGAGGGAGTCTCTCAAGCAGTAAGTGCTTGGGTCAGAATAACATGTTTTTTACAGTGTCACCTGGTTAGCCTTTAACTGGGTCAATAGTTGATGCCTGCAAACAGCCTGTTTTATAGACAATGGTTGCTGTTTTCTGGGGTGGGGGCCTATGTCTCCACACAAGTCCCCCTTTCTTTTATAATATTAACAAGAGCAGTAAGGCCAACGTTAAAGGATCCCTTAGGGAACCACGCCTGTCTTAGGTTGGAGAATTTTTACTGAAGATTTACCCGTCATGGGCTAGGACAGCTGCTTTGGCTGCCTGCCTGTCTTAGGTTGCTATCAGCAATTCTCTCTTACCAGCCTTTGGCTGACCGGTTCAACTCACAAGGGGGTGACTAGTCGCGTCACTATAGAACCTGCAAGCTCAAAGGGGTCGTTTCGATCTTTGAGCTCTAGTCTGTGATAATGTACTTGAACAGGTCTGTCTGTGAGGTCATTAATTTGATTCTTAATTAAGGTGGTAACCTTTACCCCAACCTGTGCTCTGTGCTGAGGTTAGGCAGAGCCTAAGTCCCCGTCCAAGCAAACAAAATGACCCTAAGGGGACAAACAGTGTACAGCACGGAAGGGCATTACATAAATGATTAGAACAATGGTGCACAAAGCATGTGGAACAAATAATGAATCATGGAGAGAATCATAGTATCACAGGCAAAGTCGAGAGAGAACGGGGGGGGCCAGGCAGTGGAAGCAGTCCATAGGAAACACGAACAAAGTCCAAAAACCCAGTCCAAAAAATTGGGAACACAGGATGTGATGATGGATGGTGTAGTGATGACACAGGTGGCATAGAGTCTGGAGATGTTGTAAAGCAGATGAGGCATTTAGGTACCCAACATGCATTGTCAGCATTCTATGGAAAAAACATAAATATGCCCTCTCCCCCAAATGAGGATAAGGGAGGATGTCACAATTTATCAGCTGTAGAGTTACCTAAAGGTGAAAACAAAGAGGGCAAGAGGGAACACATGGTAAAACGGACAGTTAGTTTGGTAGCGGTGACTGGAAACTGTCAGGAGCATAATTTATAGTGTCTTGACCCTGTGGAGCAAAAGAGGTACGTATGTACCAAGCAGGTGTCCAAGGTAACATACAAGAAACAAAATGACAAGAGAGGGAGGACACACCTTAGTTTTAGAACATTTAAGAGTAACACAAACATGGGTTGTCTAAAACACATCCATGGAACAATAAGGTGACAACAGGTAACCATGGAGACACAAACATACCATTTAAAATGAGACAAACAAGGCAAAAATAATTTATAACTAATATTAGTAACCTAATTTTGTAAGTTTTGTAGTGTGTTAATGTTTTATTTTTGACATCTATTGTAAACTCATGGAACCTGGAAAAGAGCAAAATAGAGTTGCAGCTCCTGTCACGAACTACCTACTGCTCTAAGACTCATCATAAGCAGCTCCTGCCACAAGCCACTAGTTTAGAGTATTTTTTTAACAAGTTATTTTTACTACAAAGCACTGTGTTGTCGAGAAAGACCACAGAAAGACAAATTTTAAAACTGTCATTTTTTACACATTATTTACACAGAGCCATGTCAGGCTCAGACTGAGAGAAATTTGTTAAATGGTACCATCAAACTGAATTGAAACAAAACATGTTGGGAATGAGACCCAACACAGATCTGCAAAAGGCACAGTGTTGACATTGCATGGGCACGCCTGATTTACGTCCAAAGCATCACTGAAGACAGCCCTGGTCAGCGTCCTGAGCAGCTCTCCAACTGTTATTTTGATTAATTACAGTGTGCCTGTTTTTACAGGTTTATCATATGATCAATTTAGATTAGGTCCCCCTGTCAGGAACCCAAGGAGACAGACCCCTGAGGTGGAAGCCTTTTTAATGAAAGAAAATCCTGCATGCCAAGGCAATAAAACATGCAAGCTGCTCTCAGTTTCTTTCACAAAATCAGAG
>NW_008332892.1:25909-26157 GCF_000622305.1 Nannospalax galili
TTCCTTACAGGCTCATCCTTATCATCTATTGTTTCTATAACTGGAAAAGCTTGCGGTTTAAATGACTTAGTAAAAGGCTGGATGGGGGAGAGGGAAAGTCCCAGGGTCTGTTTTTCAGTCTTTTTAAAGTGAAAATCAAAGAGCGGGTCCGGCACTGACAAGTCATGAAGTTCCTTTAGCAGAGCTTGTCGGCGGCATTCCAGATCAATGCGCAGCTGCAGGCCTTTGATCTCTGTTTCTAAATGATC
>NW_008332893.1:0-351 GCF_000622305.1 Nannospalax galili
TTGAACTTTATGTGTCTTTGTGATTTACTTTTTGGGTATGAGGAGCTGGTTTCTCTAAGTTTCTGGTTCTCTCTTTTGATTTTATATTGTTGTGGCTGGATTGATTTTGTCTACTGGATTGATTTTGTCTTCAGGAGTTCCGCCGTAGCCCAATTCCAATGTGGGTCAGAAGTTTTCAGACATTCTCCTTAGGTCTGGAATCTTGTAAGAATGATTTTGCCCTCGGGAACTTGGGTGTTGGAATGACCTGAGATCCTGGCCGTGGCCGTGCCACGCAGGCATGCAAAGGCAAATGGCGTGGGAAGAAGCCCCAAGATTTCCCAAGGAGTGGATTGAGTAACTGGGTTGTAC
>NW_008332894.1:0-354 GCF_000622305.1 Nannospalax galili
TTAAAAATAAATCTTTAAAAATATTTTATTGAATTTTGTGGATTACGTACATCTTAATCATATTTAGCCCCCCTTCCATATTTGTGCTCCCATAGCCTGCCCACAGGACTTCATACATTTCATCATATATGTTATGGACTATGGAGTCAAGTCTGTGTACCCAGATGTCCCTCAGTGTGAGTTCACTCACTGTGGCCTGTTCAGTCTGTCTAGTATCACTCCCTTAAAGAATATTAACCCTCCCTAATCCAGCAGCAATCAGCTGCCAATAGTTCCCCACCAATGTTGCTGTCTCCTGCCCATTAAAGAAATATACATATTGAAGAAATCTATAATATTATATATATATATATA
>NW_008332895.1:0-557 GCF_000622305.1 Nannospalax galili
ACATCAAAAAGATCATTCACCGTGATCAAGTAGGCTTTATCCCAGAGATGCTGGGATGGTTCAAGTCAATAAACATCATTAATCATGTAAATGGACTCAAAGACAAAAACCACGTCATCTCAATAGATGCAGAAAAGGCTTTTGACAAAATTCAACATGTATTTATGCGCAAAGTCCTAGAGGGAATGGGACTGGAGGGAACATACCTCAACATAATTAAAGCCATATACAACAAACCCACAGCCAATATCATTCTAAATGGAGAAAAACTGGAAGCATTCCCATTAAAATCAGGAACCAGACAAGGATGTCCACTATCTCCACTCCTTTTCAACATATTGCTTGAAACTCTTGCTAGAGCCGTAAGACAGGAGAAGGAAATTAAAGGAGTGCTAATTGTAAAAGAAGAGGTCAAGCTATCACTTTTTGCAGGTGATATGATACTACACCTAAGAGATCCCAAAAGTTCCACCAGAAAACTCCTAGAACTGATCAGTACTTTCAGTATAGTGGCAGGATATAAACTCAACCTACAAAAATCAGTAGCCTTTCTATAT
>NW_008332895.1:683-1082 GCF_000622305.1 Nannospalax galili
CAGGGAAATGCCCACATTCACAATTGCTACAAAAAAAATTAAAATATCTTGGAATAAATCTGATGTAAGACACCAAAGATCTCTACAATGAAAATTTTAAATCATTAAAGAAAGAGATTGAGGAAGACACCAGGAGATGAAAGGACTTCCCATGTTCATGGATTGGAAGAATTAATATTGTTAAAATAAGCCAGACATGGTGGTGCACACCTTTAATCCCAGCACTTGGGAGGCAGAGGCATGTGGATCTCTGTGACTTCAAGGCCAGCCTGGTCTACATAGTGAGTTCCAGGACAGCTGGGGATACAGGGAGACACTGTCTCAAAAAGATTTTTTTTTTAATTTTTAATTGTTAAAATGACCATCCTACCAAAAGCAATATATAGATTCAATGCAATC
>NW_008332896.1:0-222 GCF_000622305.1 Nannospalax galili
CCATGAGGGTGTTTCCATGTTTTCTAAACATGGGCAGCACTTCCCATGGGGCCGCAGACTGAATGAAAAGGGAAAGAGGAAAAGCCCGCTGAGCACCAGCTTTGATCCTTCTCTGCCTCCTGACAGCAGATGCGACGTGACCCACTGCCTCACTGCCTCACACCTCTTCACTGTTTTCCTCCCTGATAGACTGTACCCCCTTAAACTGTGAGCCAAAATAAA
>NW_008332897.1:0-207 GCF_000622305.1 Nannospalax galili
GTACAATCAATGTTAAGTAAAAATGAAAAAAATGAGCACATTTGCTAGGTGGCAGCGACGTTGAATAACATTTGGTATTTTAGCATTTAGTGCAACATTAGGTATAACTTATTTATTTTTAAAGATGAAGTTTGGTTTTATTTTTTCATCAGCAGATGAGTGAATATACATATAATATTCAAGATACAACTAAGAAAAGAAATAGTA
>NW_008332897.1:331-429 GCF_000622305.1 Nannospalax galili
TTAAATTCTGATAAAATATGCTTGTGTTGGAATAAACATATGGGAGGCAGTCAACCAACATACTGGTTAACATTAAGCAGGTTTAAAAATATTAATCT
>NW_008332898.1:0-290 GCF_000622305.1 Nannospalax galili
GCAAGTACAGTGTTACAGAGCCACACCACAACTCAGTCTTCGGGTTTAATGACGTTTATGGGCAGCTGGTAGCCAAAGTCTTTAACCCCAGGAGCAGAACATGGCACCCTGCAGGCGTAGTGACTAGGAAACCATGATGGAAAACGAGCAGAAGAAGTGATATGCAGTGTTTGAAGCCTGTACACTGCAGCTATGGTAGGAGCCTCACTTTCCGTGCCCCCCCGACCCAGGGAGGAACCTTCCTCCGAGGAGAAAGAGGACTGGACATGATGTGGTCCCCAGGTGAGTGT
>NW_008332899.1:0-757 GCF_000622305.1 Nannospalax galili
GTGTGTGTGTGTGTAGTGTGTGTGTCTGTGTATGTGTGTGTTTACGTTTGTTTGTGTGTCTGTGTTTGTATGTGTGTGTGTATATGTGTTGGAGACATTGTCTCCTATAGCATGGGTGGCCTAGAACACATGATCACCTTGTCTTCACCTTACAAGTGCTATGGTTATAGACACATATCCCCGAGACTGGTGTGAATACTTTTGTATGACAGAAAACTGAAGCAGCAGTGTAGTAACCTGATTTCAGATGGAGAGTGTAGATTAATCATCATGGTATGTCATGTTAGATTTTTGCATGTCATGTTTTTTTCTGTGTTTCTATTGCAAGAAACTGTCTCAAGAAGTTCATATTATCAGTGCACACATCTGTTTATCCCCAAAAGCGCAGATACCAGAACCTGTCAGTCTGTTATATTCCTGAGACAGATAAAAAACACTTTGTGAGAGAATGAAAGATCTGCCCAAGGTCACAGACAGCGACTCTCAAAGCCAAATGAGAAATTGGGTCTTTAGATTTCTAGTTCATTGCTTTTCCATGTTGTTCTAAGTCTTTAAATGTCTGTTAAAGTTTATGGGAAAATGTAATGAAAACCTTTTAAAGTTTTGTTCCTTACCTGACATTGTCAGCAAAGACAATAATAAACCACTGTCCAACTGCGGAGGATAAATGTTGGGTGTTGTCTGAGTCCCTGATCCAACCAGCACATGTGTCCAGTATCAGACAGTGTCTACTGGTCGCTGGTCAGTTGTAGTGATC
>NW_008332900.1:0-229 GCF_000622305.1 Nannospalax galili
CACATGGGGCAATATTGTTGGCACATTGGAACATTGTTATGTCACAATCGAGCATTGTGTTGTGATAAAGGAATATTGTGAAGTCATATTGTAACTTCGTGATGGCACACTCTATTGGAGCAATATAATCGCTCATGGGGCAGTAGTGTTGGAACATTGGAGCACTGTGATATCACACTGGAACATTGTGATTTCCCAGTGGAACATTGAGAAGTCGTGTTGTCACATT
>NW_008332901.1:0-671 GCF_000622305.1 Nannospalax galili
TTTATTTTCTGGTCCTATTTGTTGATGTGTATACCTCTTGCACATTAATAAGCATCGTCATCCTTATATTTGATGAATTTTTTCATTGGTTTTGTTGAAAATACTTTTGGCACCTTGGACCCGAGTTTCTGCTCTTTCTCAGATATCTGTGATTTGTAGATTGGATCTTTTTATAGTATCCCAGAGTTCCTGCACATTGTGTTCCTGGTCTTGTTTGTTTTTAATTGAAGATTTTTCTTGATGGAATGATCTAATTTCCCTATCTTATCTTCATGGCATGTTATCTTCACTTCTATTTGATCCATTCTATAACTTGAAATTTCCACTGAGTTTGATTTTGCAGAAGATTGAATTTCTCCTTTAAACTTTTATTTGTGTTTGGCTTTTTTTTTTTAGAAATTCTATTTCTTTAGTAAATTATATTTTAATATATTGAGTTACTTTCTTTATTTCATTATTCTGTGTTTTCACCAACTTCATTCTGGAATTTATGCCTTTCCTCTTTGAGTTCATTGAGTATATCTATAATTGCTATTTTGAAAGCAGTGTCTTCTGTATCACCTAAGTCGGTCATCTCCGGAAATATTTGTGATAGGTGTAGTGATTGCTGAAGGAAGCACATTGTTTTGGTTTTTCATATTCTTTTTTTGTGATGTGACCTAAGTATCTGG
>NW_008332902.1:0-928 GCF_000622305.1 Nannospalax galili
CTTAACAGTGGGAAATTTATTTGAAATACCTCTGACTCCCTCAAAATAATTGCCTTTGGGGTCAGATGTAGCTTCAGATGTTCAGAATCTCAGGCTGTTCATCTACTATCTCAGTGTAGCAAAGTCCACTACCATACAGTACAGTTGTTAGTTAAATGTGACTTTAAAAACCTTTACTGTCAGTCTCCAGACTAATTTTAGACATAGTAATAGCTAGGGAACCATGTTGTTAGAAAGTCATTGACAGAGAAGATATCAGTGTCTTGGAATGTTAGTAACTGTGTAGATATGGGTAACTACACCTGTATCTCCTCTGGTAAGACTGTAATCTGTGTCCCTTTAATTCTGGTTTCAAGCAGCCCTCTTCTCTTTTCAGTCATATTTGGCAGGTTACTGCCTGACCTTCAGCTAGATCAGCTATCTTTTGGCACAGGTTGCTGGTGCCAGCCGGCCAAAACGGACAGTACCTGAAAGGGGGAGTGAGGATTGAAAGAAAGGAAAGGAGACAGAAAAGATGCTTCTTGGGAGGGCTCACAGTCAATACTGCAGCCTCGATTTATTTCCCTCCTGTCTTATACAGAAGAACTCAATTAGTTACAATTGCTGTATTTCCCCACCTGTATCTGAGGGTCAGGGAGCGGTCAGATCAAAGGCTTCTTGGATCCTTTTGTTTACCACTAATGCCTCAAGGTCAGGTATTGTGAGGCTCTCCAGAAAACTCCTTCCTCCTGAATGGGCAGGTTAAGTACTGGTTTGCATGACACAAACTCAGTAAACGAGGCTGCCAACAGCTCAATGATTAGCGGCTTCCTACAACAGGTGCCTTCTCAGTTGATACTTCATAAGAATAACAGCAGCTACATGTTCTACATCATCAGTATCTATGTCCACCAAGGCTCTCTTGTTAGTGGGAGTTAGCATGTATGTC
>NW_008332903.1:0-236 GCF_000622305.1 Nannospalax galili
TGGCACACTCACAAGTCATGCTTTAACATTGTGATGGCACCATGGTGCATTCTTTTGTCATGTTGCAGAATTGTTGGGGAAATTGAGCACCATGTCTGCATATTGAGCATGGTTATGATAGAGTAGACCACTGTAATGTCAAATATGCGCATAGTGATTTCAAAATGAGCACTGTGATGTGACAATTGAACATTGTGATGTCATACTGTAACATTTTGAATGCACATTGGAGCAAT
>NW_008332904.1:0-448 GCF_000622305.1 Nannospalax galili
TCTCTGGGCTACTACAGTTGGCTACCATCCCATCCCCCACCTCTGTCTCTCACCTCTCCCAAGAACTTTTGTTTTTGAACTCTATTTTCCCATCCCTAAAGAAAAACCTAAATACTTTCCTAGCAACTAATGGAAACAGAATAATTCAAACAGTATTAGCCTCTTTAACACAAACGTTAATGTTGAGGTTTTATATGTTGTCAGCAACAGCCTGTAAAGGATTATCTTTTACTTTCAGCTGCCCTGGAACTATGTGAACCAGGCTGGCCTTGAACTCTCAGAGATCCACCTGCCTCTGCCTCCCAAGTGCTGGGATTAAAGGTGTGCGCCACCATGTGTGGCTATCTTTTACGTTAAAAAAAGATTTACTTGTATTTATGTATGTGTGTCTGTGTACGTGTACTTATGTGCATGAACCATTTGAGGCCAGAAGAGGGCATCAGATTCT
>NW_008332905.1:0-696 GCF_000622305.1 Nannospalax galili
ACGCGGCTGGGCTTTTGGTTTCTCCCTGAACAATTGTTTTTACCTTAGCCATATTAGTGGGCCGGTCATTAGAGTCTGGCGATAGACTCGAAGATGCTCCCTACCTTCTGCAGTCCTAAAATCCCAATCTGGACGCGTGAGGGGGAACACCTAATCGATGGCAGGTTGAAGAGTAGTGGGCCTCCCATTTTCTCCGAGGACGTTCTTCCTGGCTTCATTAAGGATCTGCTCCCTCTCCTCAGTGATGAAGAGGGTGCGGAGCAGCTGCTGGCAGTCGTCCCACGTGGGGCAATGAGTGAACATAATAGATTCCACCAAACCTATAAGACACTTGGGGTCTTCAGAAAATGGAGGGTTTTGGGTCCTCCAGTTGTAAAGATCGCTAGAGGAGAATGGCCAGTATTGATACAGTTGGTCATCTGGGCCGCCAATTGCTCATATTGGCAGCACTGGCACAGCCCCTCCTGTGGTGGAGAGGGGGCCTCTCCTATTCGGTCCCTATTTCCCCGAGACCTTAGCTGCATTCCTCCCACCTCTCCAGGTCGTCCATCCTCTCCTGTAGAGGAGTCTGGGGAGGGTGCAACCACTGGATTCCCATGGGGACCCCCGGCTCCATCCCCCCCTCCATAGGCCTCCTCGGCTTCTCCACCTCATGGAGCTGCATAAGGTGGCGGCTGCTCAACAGGTAAAGGGGGG
>NW_008332906.1:0-332 GCF_000622305.1 Nannospalax galili
CGTGTTCAGCAAATGGTGCTGGCAAAACTGGATCTCCACCTGTAGAAGAAACCAAACCCATATCTTTCACCCTGCACGAAAGTCAATTCCAAATGGATCAAAGACCTCAATGTAAAGCCTGAAACTCTGACAATGTTAGAAGAAAACATTGGCAAAAACCTACAACATATAGGTGTAGAAAAGGATTTTCTAAACCGGACATCAATTGCTCAGGAAACAAGGTCAAGAATTAACAAATGGGACCTCATTAAACTACAAGCTTCTGTACATCAAAGGAGACGACCAGGGAAGTGAACAGAAAACCCACAGAATGGGAGAAAATCTTCACCAAC
>NW_008332907.1:0-332 GCF_000622305.1 Nannospalax galili
CCCGGGGGGCAGCACTCCTCCGTTACCAACTTGCGGACATTCCTAGCTTTCCCTGTCCTCGTACTCTTCCCGCGTGGTTCAGTGGTCAGTGGACCTCGCATCCTGAGGAAAGTACACGGGTGAAATAGGGACAGGATTCGGCTGGACAACGCTCCAGTAGCAGAGGAACTTTCAGCACCGGAGCAGTGGACAGCGCCGCCGCTCCCAGAGACGCCTGTGGCCAGGCCCGCACCGCAACTCGCCAGGTGTGGCGGGGACCCCGAGATACCCACGCACACCATGCCAGGGGCCCAGAGCGATCCCTATACCTCCCCTTCGCGCTACTAGGGCCC
>NW_008332908.1:0-477 GCF_000622305.1 Nannospalax galili
CTAGTTGGGGGAGGGAGGGTATGGGAGGGTGCTACCTGGGAAGTGGGTGTACAAATAAATAAATAAGAAAAAATAATAATTCTTCAAAGCATAAAAATTTGCTCCTTAATAAATAGTAGATGTGAAAAACATTACCATTAAAATCTACCTGATGACTTTACATTCATACTCAGATGCCAAGGAGCTCAGAAAGTAACCGACTGTGACTAGTAATAATCAGATATATAGCGATTAGAAACACATGTGCATCATAGTGTCAATTGTATTAAAAATGAATTTTTCTGTATGAAACTGTATTTTAATAATGAAATGGAGATCTTTTGTAAAGTTTAAAACCTCATTTAATTTTATGTCTTATAGGGGTTATATGGAGTACAATATTGTATAACAGTATCAATTCAACTGTAAACCTAAAATTACAGCCAGTTTGAAAGAGATGCATCTTAGTTCTGGAAATCGTTATTGAATATGTCAATG
>NW_008332909.1:0-375 GCF_000622305.1 Nannospalax galili
AATTTTATTGAACTTTTGTACATTTCATACAGAAGTTCGTAATCAAATTTAGACCCACTCACCAATCCATGTACCCACCCCACTCCCCCATCAAACCTCATATATTCCACTACACATGTTAAGTTCTATCCAGAATGATATGTGGTCTTAACATTAATCCATAAGAATACCTGGGAACACAGTGACATATGTTAAGGAACACAGTGACAGACAGGTAAGACATCCCTTCAGATGGTTGGTCAGAGTGGTCCAAGAGACTCCCAAAATAACCTGTTGCTAAAGCTCTTGATTATCCCCCATAACTAGAAGACAAACCCTACTGCTGAAGATAGGGCATACTTTGGATACAGGACTTGGAGCAATGGAGCAGGAACT
>NW_008332909.1:613-722 GCF_000622305.1 Nannospalax galili
ATTCCTACTTTCCCTACAGAAAGACTTTTAGTTCAATTGTGTCTAGCAATATTTGCTCCTTGTGTGCTATAGTTCAATGTCCACATTAATTAGTGACATTCAAATGAAA
>NW_008332910.1:0-400 GCF_000622305.1 Nannospalax galili
TTATAAGTATTTAAGAAATAGGTATAGCTTTCTAAAAACCAAGAATGATTTGGTTTAAAATGAGAGAATAAATAGGGGAACACGGAAGCTATTTTAGGCAGGCCGCTTCACACTCTTAGGTTATTAGAGGAAGAGTAAGCTGTAAGGAACTCTTTCCAGTGCTTGACCCTGGTGGTGAGATTGAGCTCACGATCCTGAAAGGTGGCTTAAGGGGATATGGGTCTGCTCTGCACTGGCATCAAAACTGGGGCATCCTTTCTGCTTCTCAGGCAGGGACTGTTCAAGCACACATCAAGGTTCTAAGATCTTGATATGCAGGCAAGGCCCAGAACCCACCAATTACCCCATGTGTCATGACACCAATGCAAACGGTATCCTTGACTGGCAGAGAGAAATAAAA
>NW_008332911.1:0-228 GCF_000622305.1 Nannospalax galili
AGATATACACACAAGAAACACGAAATGATTTATCGGGATATATATATTATTACAATATTATACACACACACACACACACACACATAACAATACTAGCTAAAGAAGAAAAGATCACAAAATTGAGGGGTAGGGGCCATGGAAGGAGTTGGGGGTGGAGAGGAAAGAGTTGAAATTATATACATACAGTACTCATAGATAAAATTATCAAGAAAATTAAGATGTAATCAG
>NW_008332912.1:0-536 GCF_000622305.1 Nannospalax galili
CTTCTTAAAGGGAGGAACTCTAGGTAGGCTGACTAGACCTCAGTGGATGAATTTATACTGAGGGACATTTTGGGACACTAACTTGACTCAATAAGGCCTTAATAAAAATGACAGAATGCATGAATTCCAGTGGGAGGGATATAGGATGATGCCAAGGGGATGGGAGTACAAGGATGATTAAGATGTCCTATATGAAATATATGAACATTCAATAAAAATTCACAAACCAAAGGTCACAAAGTCTTCCCATATATTTTTTCCTATGGATGCTTAACCTCATTATTGATAGGTGTGAAATTAGTCTTGATATATGTTAGTGCTTCCTGTCAGTTTGTGACGTTCTCTTGCCCCCCTCTTCCTTTGCTATATTTCTTTGATTTAAAGAATTTTGTGTTTTTATTCATTTCTTTTAATATGCACATACTTATTGTATAGTTATGTAGTGATAGGATTCTCAGAAAATATTTTATCAATATTATGCTGTGTTTTAATCTATTAGATTAAAATGCACATTTATAATTTTCTTTCATTAAACA
>NW_008332913.1:0-275 GCF_000622305.1 Nannospalax galili
ACTCCCATCCTCAGACCTCTTGGGGTAAGTCTATAGCGCAGCCCTCCGTGCCTTGACTTCGCCAGCCACATTCACCCTTCCATCTCCCCCACTGTTCTCTACTCCTAGTTTGGGCCCTGCACCATTCCTAGTCTTGGAGCCCCAGACACCTGGGGAACCAATACTGCTTCCTGATCCTTTTCACCCAGAACAACTTAGTACCTTTCTTGGGACCCAGGAGCACCGCTTCTGGACCTGGCCCCGCCCTCAACTCCCTTTACTTCCCTGATCCTGCA
>NW_008332914.1:0-154 GCF_000622305.1 Nannospalax galili
TCTGGTTATGAAGCTTTTACGTAGATTCTTTGATCATCTCTAGGCTGATAAAGGTCTAACACAGGTCTCTGTGGTTTTTAAATATTTTATTATTTTTATTTTTTTTATGTGTTTAAGTGTATTGCCTGCATGTATGTAAGTGCACCTGTGTCAT
>NW_008332914.1:2436-5959 GCF_000622305.1 Nannospalax galili
ACATGCTCACATGTATACACACATGTATACACACATATGCTTGAAGATACACATACACTCACAATATACATGTACACACATGCACACATGTCTGTCTGTATGCTCGTATGCATGCATGCGCCTCCTCTCCAACCTTCCTCCTCTTGCTATTTCAGGGCTGGTCTCTAGCGAGCAGCTCCAAATGACAGCTTTAATCACTGCCTCTGGCCACTGAAAGGCTGCTAATGACAGGCAAGAACACAGGGCCATTTGCATCAATCAGCTCCAGTCTAAATCACTTTTTATGATAATGCACCCAAGCGAAGAAGAGCCCGCCTGGTGATGCACCTCGGCCTGTCTCCCTGGCTCAGACCTCTACATAAATCTCTTAAAGAGGCACACACCCCACCCTGGCCTGCCCGCCCAGCTCTGCCCTCATTTTCTACACCATTAATGACCCACCACTGGGGCAGAGCCATGACTGGCTGAGCAGACTGTTCCTTTAGTTCTGGAGGAGAGACCCTCTGACCTAAAATGCAAGGAAGGTGGAGAAGAAATAAAGGGAGTGCTACTTAGAAATGACTACTTATGTAGCGTCCATGTGTGTGCAGGTGTGCATGTACCTGTGTGTGTTTCGGTGTGTGGAGGCTGTCCACCTTGTATTTCCTAAGACAGGGTCTCTTGCTGACCTAGAATTCATTGAGTAGGCTATACTGGCTGACCAGTGAGTCTCCACCTGTCTCTACCTCCCCAGTACTGGGATTACAAGCCATCACCACCAGGCCTGGTTTTTTTATATGAGGTTTGGGGACTGAACTCAGGTCCTTGTGCTTACAAGATAAACACTCCCCAATACCTGAATGCTACCCCCATCTTTGTGCACGTCTGCCACAATACATGTATGGAGGTCAGAGGATGATTTTCCAGAGCAGGAGTCAGTTCTCTCCCTATCATGGGTTCTGAAGCTCAAACTCAGGTTGCCAGGCTTGACTGCAAGCACCTTTAACCACCAAACCATCTTGCCAGTCCCAACAAACACTTTACCGGCTTAGCCATCTTCCCAATCTGAACCGATTTCTTTATAACACCATTTGGTTTGTTATTTTAACCTCTTCTTTAAAAACAAAAATGGATATATTGACAAACTTGATTTTTGTTAGTCTCCTTGCATCAGAAAGGGATTCACGGAGGAGTGTGCAACCAGGAGAACTGAGTTGTCTGCTGGACCCCATGTGACCTAGGAAGTCTAGGTAGATGTCTGGGCTTTAGTTCCTTCAATACCAAGTGTCATTTCCAAGATTCACAGGCAGCACTAGCGCTTTCTGGATCTAACAGGGCTGAGAGAGCCAACTTCACGCCTACAGTCCCAGGATGCCCACCCACCTCTTCCTGAGTTGGAGGTCAGCTAAAGGTGGTGAATGCAGCAAGTGTTCTCAATATTTGCTCTTTGTAGACATAAGATGCCTTTCCTTTCAAACTTTCAAAGATCTATTAATAGTAAACAGTCTGGGGTCATGTATCTCTTTGTTACAGTGAAGAACTGATTATCTGTGCTTATTATTCATATTTTAAAGGTTTTATTTTGTTAAAACATTTATTTGGTTATTTACTATGTATGAGGTGTATGAGTGGTTTACCACATGTATATAAGTGCACCACATATGTGCAGTGCTTGTGGAGGCCAGAAGATGGCATCAGATCCCCTGGAACTGAAGTTGTAGACATTTATTAGCTGCCATTTGGTGCTAGGAACAAAACCAAGGTCCTCTGCAAGATCAGCCAGAGCTCTTAACCCCACATGTAATCAAAAAATTAAAAAATAGGGCCTGGAGAGGATGGCTCGGTAGTTAAGAGCGCTGGCTGCTCTTGCAGAGGACCCAGGTTAAGTTCCCAGCACCCATATGGTGGTTAACAACTATTGTAACTCCAGTTCCAGGGTATCTGATGCCCTCTTCTGGCCTCCATGGGCATTGCATGACATGGGTGCACTTAGATACATTCAGGCAAAGCATTCATACACATGAAAAATAAAAACAAACAAAAAAATTTAAACTCTTTTACTTTGAATGTCATTTGTTCTGAGAAGCTTTTCTCAAACTCTAGCACGTGCAACAGAGGGCCAGAACACAAAAGGTCACAGAGAGCCAAAGTGTAGAGAATAAGAGTTTGTAGTGTGTGGATCCTTGGTCAGGACTCTTATATTAAACTCCACCAAGGGCTCAGGGACCATTGTGGAAGAGGGGGTTGGAAAGATTGTAAGAGCCAGGGAGGAGGTGCGTTACCACATGGAAATAGTGTCTTACAGGCTCATGGGACCTTGCTCATATGAACCTACAGCAATGGTGTCAGAATGCACAAGACCCATGCAAACTCAAGTAGACAAAAACCCAGCACAGAACTGTGGACATGGGCAGGAGGCCCCAACCTTAGCCAAAGAATTATTGGCAGCTGATTACTGCTGGTGAGGAAGAGTTGATCTTCTTAATGTGAGGGACTCTAGACAGCTGATTAGACCTCAGCAGATGAACTTGTACCAAGGGACGTCTTGACTCAATAGGCCTCAACACAAATGATAGAATGCATGAATTCCAGTGGCGGGGGCTATGGGAGGGTGCAAATAAAAGAGTATAAAGATGATTAAGATGTTCTGTATGAAATAGACAAAAATTAAATTTAAAAAATTACAAAAAAAAGTGTGTCCCCTTTCCACTCCATCTCTTCTCCTAATCTTCCCTTTGGCTTTTACCACCCAGTGACTATTGCTCCCCATGGTTACTAAGCAGAGATTTGCTTTTGCTCATTGTTCTTTATTGTTTAGAAGACTTTCAGACATACTCTTCAAAAGATATGGTTGCAACTTTTCAATTTTGCAGATTTATATTTTAAAATATAGAGATAGTTAAGTTATCCTGACCATTTGTGACTTAAACCGAGATTGTTTTCTCACAGATCTTTAGTCAGACGTCTGAAATCAAGATGTTAACATAAGGATGCTTCTTCCGAACATTCTAGGGAACAATTCCAAGCTTCTGGTGCCTTCAGGCATTCTTTGGTTTCGAGAAGTAATTCCAATTGCTGCCTGTGGTTTTTTTCTGTCTTCTCTCTCTTAAAAAGACATGTATCATTAGAATTAGGGGCCACTCTAATTCAGGATGACCTCATTTCAAGCTCTTTAACTTATATCTGTAAAGACTGTTTCCAAATAAATCTACCTTTGCTGTGAGCAATAGGGTGTGGACCAGAGACACAGATCCATGCTTCCACCTACAGCAGCCTGAGATTTTTTTTTCAGAGACCTCCACTCAAGAAAAGCTGGGATTTTTAATCTCACTAAAAAAAAGAATTTATGTACTAGATACTTTGAAGCAGAGTTGAATTTTATTGAGATTTTGGGACAATGAGATGGCACAAGGAGTAAAAGCACAAGCCTGATAATCTAAGTTAGATCCCTGGAACCCATGGTGGGAGGAGAGGTTTGGCTTCCAAAACTTGTCCTCTAACCTCCACACACACACACACACACACACACACACACACACACACA
>NW_008332915.1:0-561 GCF_000622305.1 Nannospalax galili
CTAATCAGAAGAGATAAAGGGGGCCACTTCATTCTGATCAAAGGAACAATTAACCAAGAAGTATTACAATCATGAACATATATGCACCAAACTCTGGTGCACCTAAGTTCATAAAAACAACACTACAGGACTTTAAGACACAGATTAACCCCAACTCAATAATACTAAGGGACTTCAATACCCCACTGTCTCCATTAGACAGTTCAACTGGACAAAGAATAAACAGAGAGATGTGTGAATTAAATGATACCATACATCAAATGGAACGAACAGACAGACATCTTCTGAATATTCCACCCAAGCACCAAAGAATACACTTCCCATTCAGCATTCCATGGAACTTTCTCAAAAATTGACCATATACTCAAGCACCAAACAAACCTCAATGAATACAAAGAAATTGAAATAATTCCATGCATTCTATCGGACCACAAAGCAAAAAAGCTCAAAATCAACACCAGAAGAAGCCCTAATCACTACACAAACCCATGGAGATTAAACAACATACTCTTGAATGGTGAGTGGGTCAAAGGAGAAATTAAGAAGGAAGTAAAAGAATTC
>NW_008332916.1:0-935 GCF_000622305.1 Nannospalax galili
CTTGGGGCTGCACATTGCCTCTCCTTTCATTATTTCAAATAGGTGGTAAAATCTACTAGCAATTAATTGTGTAAACTCAGGTTGTTGTATGTGAGTATGGAATAAATAAGCCCCAAGCTCTTCTAGTGATAGTCTCCAACCGTAACATAAATTTAACATAAATGTTGTCTTCAGTGCAATATAGAATAATAGAATTTGTAGTGAGAATTGTAGTACTCTTAGTAAGACGTTAAATAATGGAGTTCCTATTGTGAATCCTTAATAGGGGTTGTGGGGCCCTTGGCATTATGACAAAGGTTCTGGTAGCATCTAGGGCTTTTTCAGATATGTATGGTACAGGGAAGACCAGCCTGTCACTCACATGATTTACCAGTTGCCCTCATTCTATGCACTTGTTACACATCTCAAATATCACTAAATGCCATTCAACTTTAGGAGCTAGGTCATTTTAACAACATGCATTAAAAAAGACCAGGGTCTGGGGAGTTGGCTCAGCAGTTAAGAGAACTGACTGCTCTTGCAGAGGACCCGGATTCCAGCACCCACATGGTGGACCAACCATCCGCAACTCCAGTTCTGGGGAATCCGACACCTTCTTCTGTCTTCTGTGGGCATTGCACAACATAGGTGCACTTATACACATGCAGACAATATACTAATACACATAAAATAAAAATAATAAATAAAACATTAAAAAAAATCATAGCCCTAATTGCCAGTCTGGCTGAGGGAAAACTGCTGTTTAAAAAGAATCCCTAATTAATTCATTCAATATCTTCCAAAGCTATAAGGATTCCAGAGGGATATGGCTTCATAGTACGTATTTTGGTGGTAGAATTCAAAAGAAATTCTGTTTTGTTCGAGAGAGAAGCACATTTGGCTTCCTTTTTAGAAACAGATGTGACTATACAGCTTAAGTCAAAGTGTAAAGACAC
>NW_008332917.1:0-322 GCF_000622305.1 Nannospalax galili
CCTTAAGCCTAAAAGTAAACCTAAACCTAAGCCTAATCCTAAATGTGGCCCTAAACCTAACCCTATGCCTGAACCTAAGCCTAATACTAACCCTAAGTATAAGGTTAGATGCCACCATCAACCTCACACTATTACATACTCTAACCCTAAACGTAGTCCAAGGACTAAAACTAACCCTAAGCCTAACTTTGACCTAATCATAAACCTAACCCTAGCCCTAATATTAACTTTTTAACTAATACTAAACTTCATGCTAGCTCTAGCTATAAATCTAATCTTAACCCTAGCGCTAACCCTAATGCTAAGCCTAACCCTATTACTA
>NW_008332918.1:0-498 GCF_000622305.1 Nannospalax galili
TATGTAGGGTTTATTCATACTAAACATAAAATCAGAATGTAATGTTATTGTTTATTAATTAAAATACATTTTTAAAAGTTTAAAATTATGTAAATTATTAAAATTTTGCCTTCTCAGCATTTAGCATAATAACTGAAGTTATATATGATTTGTTTTGTTTCTCAGGTAACACAGTGCTCTCTAAATTCTCTTTTTTATTTCACCTATATCTATGAAAATTATAAAACATAGATTCCATTAATATGCCAAAAATATACCAACAAAAATTAGGCACATATAGATCAGGTAATACTGTGATCATTTGCTACAAATAACTAGATTTCCCAGAACATTTGGAAGCTTGAAACATATATCTTATAAAATACCATATGTGTAGTCAACATGGTGATCTCTTTATTATAGCTCATTATCCCACATGCCATTCAAAATTGAATAACGTGGACAGCTAAAATATTCAAAAAATGTAGGAAATATAATATTTAAATATGAAAAGATTTT
>NW_008332919.1:0-604 GCF_000622305.1 Nannospalax galili
TGTCATAGTTCCCAACAGCAGCAGTATTGCGTGACATTTTTCCTGGGGAGAGCTGAGCAACTGTTAACTCACCTGAGATATGAAATTAATGACACAAAAAAGCAATTCTATCAAAGTCCGATTAGGTGAACTAAGGATTTTACTGGGGTTAGTTCCAGAACCATGGACAGGCACAGAAAGCTGCATCACTCCACCTTGTGGAGTGGCCTTGGGAATTTTGTAAATTTTAACATTCCAGAACTTGTGTTTACTTCTTGAGTCTCATGCCTCCCTTTGACAGGGACTGTGTCAAGTCAGAGAAAATTTCTTTGACAACACCCCTTCCTCTGACTCTTACATTTTTTTTGTAATGCTTTTAGATCCTTGTGGGCGGAGGGCGTGGATACAAATGTCCTCTATGGCTAATATTAGGCCACTGTGCCAAAGCAATATTCACTTTTTCTCAGGATCTTCATCACTGGTTCTAAGTCTTTGTGGTATACCTAATCCATTGTGGAAGGAAGTTTCCTTCCAGGATAGATCGCAGCTGATAACAGCAGTGACCTATTAGACATGAACTGAAATGTTGATAAGGGAATTTGAGAAGCACATCACATCCACCTAA
>NW_008332919.1:2229-3104 GCF_000622305.1 Nannospalax galili
TATTTATTTATTTGGGGGGTACACACATGCTACAGACAACTTGCAGGAGTCAGTTATCTGCTTCTACCATGTGGCTTGCGCTAATTGAACTCAAGTTGTCAAGCTTGCAAAGGGCTTTACCACGCTGAGCCATCTCTGCCCCTTACTTGCATTTCTTTTTTAAACTATAAATGAGATGCTAATTGTCATTTTATTTTATCAACTTTTAAACATTTATTTATTTATTTGGGGGGTACACACATGCTACAGACAACTTGCAGGAGTCAGTTATCTGCTTCTACCATGTGGCTTGCGCTAATTGAACTCAAGTTGTCAAGCTTGCAAAGGGCTTTACCACGCTGAGCCATCTCTGCCCCTTACTTGCATTTCTTTTTAAATTTTTCTTTAGTTTTGAGAATTTCTTACATGTATTCAATGAAATATGATCATATAAACCTCCATTTTAAGCTTTCTTTTTTTGGACTTTTTGAGATAGGGTCTCTCCCTGTAGCCCCAGCTGACCTGCAACTCACTATATAGACCAGCTTTCCTCCATCTCTCAGAGATCTATCTGCCTGCCTCTGCCTCCCAAGTGCTGAGACTAAAGGTGTGCACCACCACACCCGGCATACCCTCCATTTTAGAAGAAACTTGTGAAGAAATTTGAAAATGAATGTTTAGAAATGTTTATCGCTATTTGATTTTTTTTCCCCAAACAGGGCCTCCCTGTAGTCCCAGCTGGCCTGGAACTAGTTCTAGACCAGGCTGGCCCCCATCTCACAGATATCCACCTGCCTCTGTGTTGGTATTAAAAGGGTGCAACACCACATGTGGCACTATGTAATTTTTTTATTTAAGAATTTTTTATTTGTAAATTTCCATCCTTTGAGTTATAG
>NW_008332920.1:0-261 GCF_000622305.1 Nannospalax galili
TGATGACATCCATCCTTACACAGGATGGGAAGCCCCTTCAATGGGTGCATGACTCTCTGGTAGGTGTACCACGGGTTTATACACCCATGGATCAATTGGCTGACCTGATTGAGAAAGGGCGTGATGTAGCTCTGAGACATTATGGCATAGACCCTCTTAAAATTGTTACCCCTTATCATCTTAGGGATTTTGAATGGCTCTGCTCCTTAGAGAGAGAGAAGCCCCTATTTTCTTACAGCATCTTAGGGGGTACCAAGGATT
>NW_008332921.1:0-278 GCF_000622305.1 Nannospalax galili
CATGTAGAGACATTCCTTCTAAGGTGACAAATAAGTTGTTGCATTTGGAACTGCTCTCCATCAAGAAAGAAGCACAACATTTGGTGGGCCTGTTTGGATTCTGGAGGCAGCACATTCCTCAGCTGGGTGTCTTACTACGACTGATATATCAACTGACTCAGAAGGCAGCTACCTTTGAATGGGGCCTACACAGGAAAGGGCCCTTCAACAGGTCCAGGCTGCTGTGCAAGCTGCTTTGCCCCTTGGGCCATATGATGTAGCAGACCTGATGGTGCTTG
>NW_008332922.1:0-897 GCF_000622305.1 Nannospalax galili
CATGTCCTGTGTTATCTCTAGGGGGTTCTCACTGCACTCCTCTAGAGGACTATTAGTAATAGGTAGGGATATATTATTTTGGTTTTTCATGTTATTATTTTTTCTCTGTGATTTTGACATGTTAATTTCTTTTGTAGTTTCTGATTCTTGTGTGAGACTCAAGCCTTCCTTTTTGGAGTTTAGGTCTGCTTCTTTTTTGTAAACTTTATGTGCTTTTGTGGTTTATTTGTTGGGCATGAAAAGCTAGGTGGTGTAGGCTTCAGGTTCTCTCTTTTGATTTTATATTGGAGTGGCCTAATTGCTTTTGTCTTCAGGAGTCCCCACAGAGCCCAAGTCAGACGAGGATCAGATGCTTAGGCTTTTTCCTAAGGTCTAAATCCCTCCAGGAAAGATGCTGGACTCAGGAAGCTGGTGGCCATGCCACCCATGAATGTAAAGGGAGATGGGAGCAAGAAGAGGCCTGGAGGGTTCCTAGGCACTACTGGGAGGAACTGGGTTGGTCTGGATGCAAAGGATCAGGAAGCAGTGGGAATCCTGGGCCTAGAGGTCGGTCCAGGGGTCTTGGGTGCCAAGAAAAGAAATGGGCTAGTACCCAGGCTAGGAGGAGAGCTGGGGAAGGGGAGCTGGGAGGGTGAATGAGGCTGGGGGAGTCAAGGCACAGAGGATGCCCTGTGGGACCCACCCAGGAAAGATGCTAGCACCTGGAAGTTGGTGGTTGAGCCACCCAGAGAAGCTAAAGTAGGTGGGGGCAGGATCAGGCCCAGAGGGCTCCTGGGGACTGTAGGGTAGAACTGGGTTGGTCTGGAGGCAAAGGATAAGGAAGCAGTGGGGACTCTGGGCAGAGACGTCAGCTCCAGTGTCTGGGATGCCAAGACAAGAAATGGGCCAGTACCCAGG
>NW_008332923.1:0-221 GCF_000622305.1 Nannospalax galili
TAGTGTGTATCTGTCAGGAACAGCTCCATGGGGCATGAATGACCTGGTCAAAAAGCCTGCAGTGCTAAGAGGTAAGTTCACTTGAGCATTGATGACGGTGTTTTCAGGGTCTGGAAGTATGTACTGTTCTCATGTAACCACAAAGTAGCGATTGGCTTCTCTCTACGAAAGTGACAGAAGTTGATTTGAGCTTTAAAATGGTGTATGAACTCTTATTTTGA
>NW_008332924.1:0-896 GCF_000622305.1 Nannospalax galili
CAATATAATGGCACATGGGGTGAAAGTGTTGGCACATTGGAGAACTGTGGTATCATATTCCTGCACTGTTACATCACAATGGATTATTGTGAAGTCATATCGTAACAATTTGATGGCACACTGGAGCATTCTGATATCAAACTGGAACATTCAAAAGTCACAATGGAATATTGTCAAGTCATATTGTAACATTGGGATGGGACATTGAAGCAATATAATGGCACATGGGGCGATAGTATTGTTACATTGGAGCATTGTGATGTCACATTCGAGCATTGCATCGTAACAAGGGAATGTGTTGGCACATTGAAGCAATATACTAGCACATGGACCTATGCTGTTGGCAGATTAAAGCATTGTGATGTCACATTCGAGCATTGCATCGTAACAAGGGAATGTGTTGGCACATTGGAGCAATATACTAGCACATGGACCTATGCTGTTGGCAGATTAAAGCATTGTGATGTCACATTCGAGCATTGCATCGTAACAAGGGAATGTGTTGGCACATTGGAGCAATATACTAGCACATGGACCTATGCTGTTGGCAGATTAAAGCATTGTGATGTCACATTCGAGCATTGCATCGTAACAAGGGAATGTGTTGGCACATTGGAGCAATATACTAGCACATGGACCTATGCTGTTGGCAGATTAAAGCATTGTGATGTCACATTGGAGCATTGTGATGTCACATTCGAGCATTGCAACGTAACAAGGGAATGTGTTGGCACATTGGAGCAATATACTAGCACATGGACCTATGCTGTTGGCAGATTAAAGCATTGTGATGTCACATTCGAACATTGTAATTGCATATTGGTACATTTTGCAGTAATATTGTGACAGAGTGATGGCACCATGGAGCATTCTGATGTAATAACGAACCATTGTGA
>NW_008332925.1:0-452 GCF_000622305.1 Nannospalax galili
CTGCTCTTGCAGAGGACCTGGGTTTGGTTCCCAGCACCCACGTGGCAGCTAGCAACCATCCATAATTCTAGTTCTAGGGGATCTGATGCCCTCTTCTGGTCTTCATGGGCACTGCACACATGTGGTGCACATACACACATGGAGGCAAAACACTGATACACATAAAATAAAAATAGATAAATTTAAAAAGAAGCAGAAGACTAGAGTCTTCTACACACAGACACACACACACAATAAAAAATAAAACAAATCATTCAAAAACAACAAAGGAAGAAAGAAGGATCTGGAATAGACTGTCAAAATGGTTGTGGGTTTAATATGTTTGCATTGAACAAACATGTTTTTGACAAAGGATAATTTATGCAATTATTGTACTTTACATTCTGTAAATCTTTATTTATAAACTAATTGTAGGATTGCTCAGTAATGCCAGGAGCAGAGTGTGTAGAGGA
>NW_008332926.1:0-1029 GCF_000622305.1 Nannospalax galili
TCACAGCCCCACTCACAGCTGTCCTCTGTTGAGCAGGGTGGTTGTAAAAGCTGACCTGATTCAGAGGGTGGGGCTTCAGGGCCCATGCTGGATGCAAGGCTAAGGTCTCAGAGGAGGAGACAGTGGGAAAGACTCTTGGCCACAGACGACTTGGATACGATATACCATTGCCACCACTGTCCACTAAGCCAGTGTCCATTTGCCACTGACTCTGCCCCAGACTTGGGCACAATGCAAAACCAAGAAGACTAGTGGAGGGTGGCAGATGGGGTCTCTGCTGGGACCAGGGATGAGTCAGCTCACTCTAAAGGGCCTGGGCTGTGTGGGAAGGTGAACGCCAAACAGGAACAGGGAACCAGGCATGGTGGTATACACCTGTGGTCTCAGCTACATGGGAGGCTGAGACAGGTGGAGGTCTGGAGGCCAGGAGTTTGAGGCCATCCTGGGCAGCATGGACCACTTCCCTTGGGCCCTGGCAGAAGTGGGGCATGGCGGCTGATGGGCTGTGGTATAGGGGCAGCCAGAGGAGGGCAGGTCTAGTGAAACTCTACCTTGTTATCAGAAAAGTCATTGCCCAACAAAAGTTGCTGCCCGTTTTAATATTCAAGATTAACTTTAAAACTCCTCTCTCCCCACCGCTAACCCTCCAAGGAGCTCTGACACATGTTGGGACAATAGCTTTCCCTGCTTTGCTCTCGGGTTGCACGGCCACTCTGTCACAGTACCTGTAGCCCATGGTCCAGGACGCTCCTTCAGAGCCATCCGGGGGGAACAGAATTCATAGACCTGTGCCAGAGAGGTGGCCACGATCCCCCACCGGCCTTCAAGGAATGAACTGCCACAGAAGGGAGCGCCTTTCACAGAATCACTTGAGCTGATGGACCCACTGACATTGTGTCTGTGCGTCTGGCTCTGCACAGCAGGTAAAAGAAAACTCCAGCTCCACAGGCAAAACATGAACATTTGAAGTCTCCTAGATCAGAGAGCTGGGACTAGAGGTGAGCCAGTGTGCTTCCTCAGAGACCCAGT
>NW_008332927.1:0-294 GCF_000622305.1 Nannospalax galili
TGGATCTGATCCCCTACAGTTCGGAAAGGAAAAACCTGGGCAGTCCAGGTTCCATCAGAGAGGCCCCCTCTATCTCTCCTCAGGCAGAGTCTGCTAGATAGTGGGGGGGATTGGTCGGGTTCGGTGGAATCAGGAGAGGGATGAGGTAGTTTTTGGGGTGGGGGTGCCTGCGCAGGTGGATAGGGAGGTGGAGGATCAAGGAGGTTTAAGGAAGCTTGGTCCTCGGGGAGGACTGGCTTTTACTTTTTCTTTTCAAGGGAAGACTGAAGGGATAGGAGAGAGGAAGTGAGACTC
>NW_008332928.1:0-703 GCF_000622305.1 Nannospalax galili
GATGTGTTCCTCTTTTGAACAGCAGGGGAACCCTAGGTCAGAGATCTAATACCAATGCAGCTCCATGATAGCTCACATAAATGGAATAATTTTTTTTAACCTTTTCACAAACATTCTTCTAAAACAAATGTCTACAACGGAATGCCAAGAACTCCAGGTATGCAGGCTCCTCTTTATAAAAGAGCACTGCAATGAAAACATGAACTTGGAAAACTTCTAACTTGTTTCACCTTTGAAAACTTTTAGGAGTCCCCTTTCAAACTCCGAAGACCTATCACCATCAAATATCTTATTGTCCACACTAAGCTTAATTACCTTGAATTGTTTAATTTTTCTCAACTTTTTCCTAAAGTGAAAAAAGGAATTCCTATCAGGTAGGGTCATTTTACTTACAATTTTATGAATTAAGACAAGAGCTGGTGAGTATAAAGTTTGTCAGATTAAAATTGAGCAAATGTTCATCTCTTGCCCAGAATCAGTATCCCATAGGAGGGAATTGGTTGCATATCTTTGTTTTAACAAAGTTAAAGATCAACAAACACAAAATGAAACAAGCAGCCCCGCTCGGGGACATTCCTCTTTAGGACTATATGGTCAGGAGAGGGAAAGTTAACAGATCCACACCGAGCTTCATAATCTTTAGAAATAACCACAGACCAGGTGAAGTGGTACATGCCTCTGATCCTAGCACTCAAGGGAGAAG
>NW_008332929.1:0-615 GCF_000622305.1 Nannospalax galili
AAAAATCATACATAGGTTTTAATCATATGCTTTAAAAAATCTTTTTTTTTTGCCAAAAGAAATGCCTGTACCCAGACATAATTGATGGCATTTAAGGAGCTTGTGTCTTATACTTGCTATGAATAAATATACAAATATTTGTGCTTAAGACTTTGCATGGATATACACTTTAAATCTAAAAGTAGGGTTCCATGTCAGGTAGCACAAGCATGCTTATGTTTGCCAAGCTGCTGATCTTCTGCCAAGTGCTTCCAGAACTCTGCCATCCCCAGCCACACAGGCCAGGAGCTGGGGCCCAGTCACCTGATAACACATGATTGTGCTGTTGATTCCTCTGAATTTTACTGGTGAATTTGGTCATCCCCCAATGGTATTTTACTAATAACAGATGACGTTAATTATCTCTTCATGAACATATTTGCCATTTTTCAAGAAGTAGCTCTTCAAATTTTTATTACGGTTTTAACTACTGATTAGTTTTTTAGTATTCAATTGCAAGAGTGCATTTTTATATTCTAAATGAACACTTTATCTGACATATTTTGCAAACGTGTCTTGTTTTGGGCTTTTCATTTACTTTCCAGGATCTTCTGATGAACAAATACTTACTTTTAA
>NW_008332930.1:0-255 GCF_000622305.1 Nannospalax galili
ATAGAAAAGCTTCTACCAGTCACAAGCCAATCAAATGCGCGCTCTCTCTCTACATATATATATATGGTGTGTGTGTGTGTGTGTATGTGTGTGTGTGTGTGTGTGTGTGTGTGTGTGGTGCTCTTCGTCTGCCAAAAACATTGACAGGGGTGCTGGCTGCCAGCCACTGAGGCATCATGTATGGGATGACCTATGATTGTTTCGACCTAGGAATGAAAAAGGCATTGGGTTGGAAAGCATTTAATCACTTCTCTT
>NW_008332931.1:0-762 GCF_000622305.1 Nannospalax galili
ACTCAGAGATCGGCCTGCCTCTGCCTCCTGAGTGCTGGGATTAAGGGCGTGTCCCACCACACCTGGCTAAAATAAAAATAGTTTTTGAAAATTAAAAACAAAAAGAAAAAAAACTGAAAAATCAAAACCCAAAAGGCCATTACAAGAGAAGAAAATCACCATCTCATCTCTTTAGAAAGTAAGGGCACACAACCAAGCAGTTCACAAAGACCACGTCACTAGCAAGACATGGCGGCTCGTGCCTGCAACCCCAACTCTTGGGAAGCTGAGTTAGGAGGACTGCCGTGAATTCAAGGCCAGCTGGGCTCCAGAGTGAGACTGTTTCACTGAATGAACGAAGAATGAGCAGAACCATCCTATTGATAGCCAAAAGGAGAAAAAATTTGCGTGATCACACCATCCAGTGCTCTTCCTGAATTAATGAAAATTTAACATTCACTCTTAATTTAAAAAACACCTCCTAAGAAATGAAAAATAAAAGGGAATTTCCTGCTCTACACCAGTTCTTTAATCTATGATCAACCAAACCAATCAAAGGCCAGTATTAGAAACTTTCCCTCTGAGGTCAGGAATCAGAGTCCTAGCCTTTTTTTTCCTAAAAATCAGTATTTGTATGTGTTGTATTGTGGACTGAACCCAGACCCTCACTACAACTGACCAAGCAGTCTGCCCCGAACCACATCTCCAGCTCCAGACTTCTCTTTCTATTCGCCCCTTCCAGTCAATCTTTATGGGGGATCCTCTCCTTCACTATAACTTGGT
>NW_008332932.1:0-357 GCF_000622305.1 Nannospalax galili
ATCAAGGAGTAGCCTTGACCAGAAAGCCTCAGTTGCTTCTTTTTCTTTAACAGTCCCACGCAAAGACTCAGACTGAAAATAAAAGGTGGAAAAAGAGGAGAAACTGCCAGTCCCCAAGGGTGGGGCGGCTTAGAGGCAAAGCTGACTTTACCCTCCTGGTGGGAGGTGATAGGAGAGAGATTGCCAATGCCCTCCTGATGGGAGGGATACTCATGAACTCTGTGCGTTCCAGGAGCCGCACGTTCGGGCGCCAGCTGCGGGGGGCTCCCCCTTTCTTCACGGGTCATTGGCCACCGGCCCACAAGTGTAGGGAGAGCAGAAGTGGTGAACGGGGTCAGGACGGCCAGTGGGTGCTGA